>NC_049990.1:19489651-19562071 GCF_000003815.2 Branchiostoma floridae | reverse complement strand
ACATGATTTGAGTCCATTCGTTTCGTTCCTTTCTGTTACCTTAAGAGTCTCTTAGAGAAGCCAAAGTTTGGGTTGTGCGAATGTCAGGTGGTTCGGCTTTTACGTTAATCATTGTATAATCAATTTTGATGTTTTCCTACAGATTGTATTTTGCCGACACCGAGTTGGACACCATCTCTTCATGTGACTTTGATGGCGGCAATCGGGAAGAGTTTTACTCTCTGTCCGGGACACATTTCTACGACATCACTTTTGACGGTGTAAGTAAACCATCTTAGTCAAAGTACAAACATTTGACCGTGTTAATTGGCTGCATACTCTGCTTGCAAAGAATTAAAACGCAATTTGTCTAGATATGGCAACATTTTGTTATTACTCGTTTTGCCTTTTGTAGCGGTAATGCCGATTAACTGTCCATTGTTCCATGTCTGCATCCTAGGTGTCTAACTGCCTACTTGTATGAGCCTTCAGAAATGAACTTACAAATAAAATTTCATTCATTAAAAAGAGATAAAGCGCGAACGAACACAACACAGGTATTGTTTGTACCTCTACAGCGTACAATGAATCTTAGTACCCGTATCATCAAAAACTATACCTCAGTCACTTAATTCCAAAAATGCAAAAGCGATGTGCATATTCTGGAAAACTATGCAACTTTTTTTTTTCAAAACGGTTCCCAGTACCTGATGAATATCTATTTTGTTTTATTATATATTGACCTGCGAACTATTGACAGCCAAATAGTAAAAAAACAACTGAAACCCATGTGTTTTTCTTCACCAAAACAGATGCCATTGAACATCTTAGTCTACAAGCAAAATTTGCACCTCAAAATACAGGAAATAGTGTTTCAGAGGGTCTTGATTCAAAACTTTTTTGGGACCCAGACGCCCTAGAAATGACGCGCAACGTCAGGCCATGCCTTCGGTGCTCGATAGGATTCCCATTCAAAATCAAGGGGACTGAAAATGATTTCAGGCTGGCTACAACGTTGACATGGACTTAATCTGATTGCTTTGATTTCACTTCTACTGCAGGAAGAGATAATGGCCACTGATTGGTCTGACAGTACCATCAACTTCATCCACAACTCACGGAACATCCTAGCCTACGGTGCCGGGTCTGTCAATAGGGTGTTGGGGGTAGAGTTCTACCACGAGAGCAGACAGCCAAGTGGACAATGTGAGCCATATCTAATATGTATTTGAAATCTTGAAAATGTTGTGTAAATGTTACGTTTTTATGATCGTAATCTCAAATGTACTTTTCGTCAATAAGATAGTCAGCATGTCTATGAGATCAGCTCTCGTATTGCATCTGTAATGCGAACTGTAATGTAATACACCTGTAATGTAATAATACTTATGCGACTATCGCTATATTACAACAAAAAGTGGGGCCGCGTGGCACAATCGTCAGCACGTTTGACTCAGGTCCAGAAGGTCCTGAGTTCAAACCCCGACGTGTCACCGGTCTTGTGCCTTTGGGAAAGACACTTTACACGACTTTCCTATATAGGCTACAAAAATCTTCAGCAAATTGAAGTTGGTAGCCTCAAAAACGGAAGAAAAAAAACAAAACATACAAGCTCAACTGTAACGTAATAGGAAGCAGTTACGACGCACATTGGCATTGTCAAAATTTGTCTGCGTCTTCGCCACACCTACATACCTACCAAATATCATGAACATCTATCATCAAATTATCAATGAGTTATGCACACATACACGCACAACCATTGCATCATAGCACAACGCAACCAGTATCTTCTTGGCGAAAGAAATAGATAGAACGGTTGAATAGTATCTGAAGTTTGAGACAGCGATCCGTTGATTAGCAATCTTATTTTCCTAATATTATATTGTATTATTTACATAAATCTCTTTGGATCTTGTCGTCTCGGGAGACAGTTGACAGTAATAAATAAGCAATGTTTAATAGGATTTCACTATCCTTAAATGTCATATCTTACTAATATTAGCATTGTTACAGACAAACCGTCATTTTGTTTCTTTTCTTTTTATAAACAGCTGACTGCCAGGTTAACAATGGCGGCTGTCAGCACACCTGTGTCGGGGATCAAAGTGGACACAAGTGTCTCTGTCTACCTGACTACAACCTGGCGGAAGATCAGAAGACGTGTGTGCAAAGTAAGTATGTCACTCTTTGTAGCAACCTCTACAAAGTGTTAGTGAAATGACATGGTAATCACAATATGATGAGGCGAGAAGTCCCCCTCTTCAAGCAAATTGATCACAATAAGACATGCCTTACTTAGCCATGCAAATGTAAATGCTTATCAAATTATTTTGTGTGGAAAGTACGTATATCAGTTTTTAAGAGACAAAGTGTTAGTGTGATGACATGGTAACAACAGCATAAGCCAAACCTTTTTTTCCTCTTCAAGCCGGCTGATCTTAAAATAATTTTCGTACCTCGCTATGCAAATGAAAATGCAGAAACTATATTGCTCCATACTGCTAATAACAATAATAATAGTGATTAATGCAAATATATATGATTATCATGAATCATGCATAACATATTACATGTAAGTCTAATACCGCAAACATATCTACTACTTTAATTGCCCTTAAGATCGCAGCGATTTCTTATCGGGGTAGGGAAAAGATGTCATATTGGCGGTGGCTTTAGGTTCGTGGTAGCGCTATAGCCACATACTATACAATAATGGAAACCACAGCTTTCAGTTGGAGGCAAAGTGGTCACCGCGAATATAAACCACCTCGAAATATATATGAACCTATTCTGTGCATGAGAAGATATACATATATCGGAAACACCTTTTATTTTAAAAAAGTTGATTCTTTCAACATCATGAAACTGAGTTTAACTACTGAAGGGACCACCCTAAAATTCACAAATAATTATATATAAAAACAAGCAAAATTCTTTAAATTTCTAAAGCAAATGGATTTTTCTCAGATGGTCACCTCTTCGACAAGGCTCTCCTTGTGTCCACGGATGAGGGCATACTGCGGTTCCCACACAATCTAGTCGACCTTCCTAAAACTGCGGACTCTACATCGACTGTCTTGGTGACGGGAGGGAAGACTGTTGCTATGGATTTCAATTTCAACGGTTGGTGTTCAGTACAGGTTTATAATAGTGTTTTGACTGCATTAAAGTCTTTAAAAACATTACTACCATCATCGCTAATTTGCAATGCTGAATACTTTCTTTAAGTGTTATTAAAGTGATTGACAAACTTTTAAGGCAAAAATACAGAACATTATACTTACTTGACATTGTACAGTTTACAACGTACAGACAAATGATGTGAAATCACAGAAAAGAGTTACAGAATTGTTGTATTGATATTGCCTCTGACGTCGGTAAAACGTCAAAATACACATTATTACGTAATTTTATTAGATATATGGCAAGGTTTACGTCAGTATATGAAATTCTATATTATTTTAAGTATAACGAGGGTAATCTAATCCATGTACATGTAAAGAAAAAGAATTGCTATTGAGCTAATTGTTTAAATATATGGATGTGCATAATGGATGATGCGATGGCATGATTAATCACAAAAGATAATGCAGTTCATCTATCTTCTTACATCCCCTACATTTATTATTATCAGAGAAAGCCATCTACTACGCAGAAGACGTCAACGGTCAAATGCAGAACATCAAAAAGTTCGAACTGGCAAGAAGTAGCTCTGTTGAAATCTACTCGGGAGGACAAGGAATAGCAGGTATTTGTATTTTCCGAGGAAGGGAGTTTTTGTTGAGGTGTCAATTTTCTTTCTTCTTCTTCCGCCTGTAGCCAATAGGAGCTTAGTTCGGATATTAGCTGTTACAATTGTTTGTTTGTTTTCTTTTTACTTTCTACTCGTTTTTACTCAGGGAAGAATAATGTCAATGACCTGGACTATTGTTAAGTCTATTTAATGTATATGGCAGGATAAAGCTGGAGGAAGTGGTCACTATATAAAAATTATGTATATGAATATGTTTGAGTAAGACTTTTAAGCAGAGCAGGAGTTTCAGATAAACAGTATGTATTTGCAGGCAACTTGTCCATTTGAGTATATATCTACATTTATGTAGTAAGTAGTTCACGTCAATGAGAACACAATTGAACACGGCTACTTGTTTCGCTCTTATCTACTTGTGATTTATGTGAACAATATCCTACGATTCCAGGAATAGCCGTTGACTGGGTTACGTCTAACGTATACTGGACGGAGGGTAGTACTAATGGCTCGATCTCTGTTGCTCGACTGGATGGAAGTTCTAGGAAAATTCTAAAGGAACATCTGAATGACCCAAGAGGGATCGCTGTACATCCAGGACTGAAGTAACTATTCATTTAATAGGACATTTCATTTTATGCCAACAGGGCATAATTACAGTAGTTATACTTGTACATGAACGACAGTAACGATACCGTAACGATACTCTAACGATACCGTTGTTGCTATCTATAGATAAGGTTTTGAAATAACTATGTAGTAGCTACTGTATCTGATGTTATGTGTTTTGGTGAAGATATCACATAGAGAAATACATTAGTGCTTCTGATGCGTTTTTAGATTGCTTTATTGGACGGAAGTTGGTGGTTCCACCCCTCGTATTTCCCGTTCTACTCTCGCTGGAACCGAACAGGAAGTCATCATTTCGTCAAATCTTGGAATAGCCATAAGCAAGCCGACTGCTCTCTCCATCGACTTCCTTAATAGCAGGTAGGTGTAACATACACAGTCGTCATTTATAATGCTTAAAGCTAATGAAAATAAAATAACTCAATTGGTAGCAGAATCCCAGCTGAGCTCTTAGTTCGAATTAGTTGGTATCTTGGAATCCAATTTAAATCCTGGGTCAAGACATCTCGGTTGGGGCTGCACACATTTTTTTAAGGGACCGTAACTGGGGCCCAGTGTTTGAAGGGATGCCTCCGGCACGTTAAAGAGGAAGCTTAAGGACTAGCAACACTTCTTGGCATGCTACTAAAAAACAGCAGGAAAGCGTGCTTCATGTGTGCCTCTGGGTAAATCAATGATCTGAACAAATGTTTAGGGTTATACGAACCAAGGTTATGTTAGAATTGCTGTATCAAAATGCTGTGCTGTATTTATCGCTCACTATTAATATTTTCTCTCCAATGCAGAGTTTACTGGGCTGACAGTGACACAGGCACCGTCATGTCGTCAAACCTTCGCGGTAAGGAACCCCAACAACACTGGTCAAGCAACGGCGGAGAACTCTTCGGAATAGCCGTCTACAAGGTAATTTATTTGTCTATCAATACGTTGATAACACCATTCATAAATAGAGGGACATATCACAGGGCTGCAAGGAACCTACTTGGTTTAAGATAAAAACATTTGAGTCCAGTTCGAAAGCACATTAGCCAGGAACAGAATGAACTCGTGAGAAACTCACAAAATGCGTTATTTTCCGTTAACAATTGTTTCACACGCACATTACTTATTGATTGTTTTGTCTCTTCAAGGACTTTAATTTCTGGACGGATCGTACGAACCGGACCGTCAGTATCGGGTTGAGGAGCACGTTAGAAAAGACGGTCCAGCTTCAGACAACTCCTCACAGCGTCCGCGTGTTCGACGGCAGTGAACAGCCACTCTCTAGAGGTATGCTTTGTCTCTAATCTGAAAAAGAAAATGTCCACTTGTGGCTAGCATTCAAGGAAATGTGCAGACAACCACAGCATGTCCAAAACATGGGATATAAACTATGCAAGTTCATCTGCAGTACCATAGAAAGCCGCTGGTGTGGGGGATTATCGTACTTAACCTTCGGTTTCACTACCTAAACTTACCTACCACTAGCATCATTACAAGGCTTCTGGAGTTTCGAATTATGCTGTTCAAACACAGACACATTCACACACACACACACACACACACACACACACAGTAACACACGCACCGTAACGCACGCACACACACACGCCGAAAAAAGAACATTTTTGGTGAAGGTAAAAAGGTACTATATTTTTCCCTCCGACATATCTACTCTTATAAGAGGACTCCTCATGCAGAGGATCAACGTAACTGGTATAAAACCGATACGAATACAGAAAAAATATTTAAGAGTATGCGTTTTTTAAATAATAATATGTATTTACAGGTCCATGTGATCTTCAAAATGGCGGCTGTAACGAGTTGTGCCTGCCGACAACCACGGACCGTAAAGTCTGCGCCTGCGCAGAGGGTCATCAGTTGAAGCCAGACGGTTTAACCTGCATCAACCCTGCCAATGTACCGAAAAGTAAGGCGGCTGGTTTAGGTTCCTTCTTCATGCAATGTTTCAAAATGGAGAAGTTCCTTGCAGATAGGGTTTGAGGAAACCAAGAAAGCAGAAATATTAGCATGAGCCACCGTTACATGACTTTGAAACATTACATATGTGGTACAAGTTACTACGGTAATATTCATAATGATTATGAGTACTCATATCACTACAAATGAAAGTTTTGAACTTTTGTACATTTATATGTCTATACTGTGGCCCGTGGATGCCACGCTAGGAAAGCTATACAAGATGCTGGTAAGGACCTAATTCAAGATTGTCACCATCATCTCTCCAAGTGGAAAGATGACTTCTACTCCTACTTACAAATGAAGATTTAGAAAATAACCAAATATTTTATGATTTCCACAGCAACACCTGCAGTTACAACCCAAGCAAGAACAACAACAGTTGCATCACCAGTACGAGGTACACTTATAATCTAGTATCCCTTCAATATAAACAACTGTACAGGAACAAAATATGATAAGCACAAGGACATTGGACCCCATTTTACGTCCGCTCTCAAAACATTGAATTCCAATCCGAGATGTGCTGACCCCGAGAGTAGAATCAGAGTTTACAGGTTTAACAGGTGGTAGCATTTGAGCGCAGATTAAATTAGTTAATAAGCGGCCTCGACGTGTGACTTCACGCGTGGCTCAAATCAAAAGCCCCCGTTTGGAGGTCAGCTCAGTACAGGCTGAGTTCGTCAAGCCCTGCTGTTCGATCATAAACTTTCCCAAAGCGTATTGAATGCGATCCAAACAGACGAAAATAAACTACCATTAAAACCGGGCAATCAATTAAGCCAAAGGGACATTTCTACCACTAAGTTTATATTAAAACTGAATATCTGTGAACCATTTTCAGCCACGTCCTGCACGAAGGACACCCTACCGCCGGTCACTAACGGTGAATTCGGCCGCTGTCCAGTCACAGCAAACGTCATGAAGTGCTATGTCGTCTGTCGGCCTAACTACAGACCAACCGCCAGGACCATCACATGTCTACCAGATGGCAACTGGAACATAACTACGGAGTACGCCTGTGCAAGTAAGATCTGTTCAATAGATGTACTTACACTTACACTGGTGTCATGACATGTATCTAGTAATATATTTTATATTTCATATTGCGTACAGACAGGCATCATATACATCAACGAATGTTTAGACCATGGAATTAATAGTGATGCATTTAATCATCACAACATGTTTGTTCATTGAAATACATGTACTTGTAAGTAGGCTAATCTGCTGACGACATGTGTGTATTGGGTAGTAAAATTGGACTTTGGTTGCGTCTACTTAATAAAGATTTATCATATCCTACAGTATTTACATTTGTACATATAGTGTGTAAGTGAATATCATACCAATCATACATTACAGATTCTGATGTACCACATGCACATATCACATTAAAATGACTAGATGTGAGTATGGTAGCATATAGTAATATTCCTCAATGTTGCATTTTACTACTCATTCTATATATTAATCATTATATATTTTATCAATATCTGTCAAGGAGCTGAAACACCGGATGCAGTTTCCATCCCCGTGTCCTTCAACATTCCAAACGTCCCTTGTACCAATGACGTCTCAACGCTACGCTCAGCAAGGATAAGTCTCATCAACAACTTTCGACGGCAAGGAATCTGCCAAACAGCTTTGCAAACTAACGTTGACTTGTGCAATGCTGATCAAATAGCAGTGTCATGTTCTGACAGCAGTACACGAAAGCGAAGAGCACCAGAACACGTTGGTGTTCTCCAACTGTTGGCAGCAATGTCAAAAGATAGTCACAGTCGTAAGCCTTCGGCTAAAATAACATTGATGAATGAGGCTAAAGAATCCATCCTACAATATAAGGAAGCATATAGAAAGAAGCGAGAATTAGGTCTCGAAGAGAAAGACATTGCTTCATCATTGACAGTGGGTAACAACGATGACGTAGTGATGCATTTGGTCAAGAAAGATGTGGTCGGAGTCGGAGAAAGCAGAATCTGGTCAGACAGGGTCAAACGAGCCAGCAACGGTTTGGACGTGGACATTGAGGTCAAGGCTACTCCGGACACGTCGGACGGAAACGTTGAGGACAGCATCAGCAAAGCTCAGGCCAAAGTACAGGATGTTGTAGATGAGATCAGGATGGAGGTGACGTCAGGGAACGTTGCCGTAAATGTAGATGGGCAGACCTACCCGGCAGATCAAAACTCATTCACGGCAAAGGCTTTGAAGTATGAATGTCCAAGCGGAACCGTGGAAATAGATGGAGGCTGTGGTGAGTTTCATAAGGTTATTCTGGAATACAAAACTACTGTACAGCTGTTTGGTGACGCGCTTTAATGGAAGATAATTCGCACCTTCGTATACACTTAATTCACATTGTACTAACAGTAACAGTGATAAATAAGCAGGAAAATTAATTGGTGTTGGTAGATTTGATAAGCATTACTTTACCAACACTAGGAGTGGCTTAGACTTCCTCAAGTTTTCAGACTTGTTCACAGAATGGACCGGTATAATGCAGCTTCAAGAACGTGACGTTGAAGCCACGTGACTGCAGTAATGGATCATAGGTGATAGATAACCTGTGTCATCCCCCGTCCCTTTTCAGTGCTAGACAGTGATCTCCAATGTAATGTAGTCGTTCAAATAAACAGAATCTAAAAATAATCGATGAATCTTTTATCATTAATCACATAGGGTCAGTACCACAGAAAGACGGAACCAATACCGCAGCTGTGGCAGTTGGTGTCATCGTGGCCTTGCTGCTTTTAGGTGCCATCTCGCTAGGTGGCTACATATACTACCGCAGACAGCAGCGCAAGCTACCAGGACAAAACGTCCGACTCAAAGACTTGGAGACGCAGGAGAATCCAGTATATGGCATGGGCGAATCCCTTCCCTACAACACAGGTAAGTGCTTACATACTTTAATTCTTTTATGTGTTTCAAAATAGTCCGTGCAGTTTATTTTCTTTTGACGTCAAACGCTTTAAACATACTTGGACGAGCTCGACTGTAATATCCAACACAAAAATTGGACTCTACCAAATTTTCGACTGAACAGCACTATTCTTTGTCCAGGAATGAACGATCCAATTCTGCCGTGACGTCATGTTATGCAAATAGAACACGTGACTCAGTGAGCAGTGGGTCATAAGTTGCAGGAAGTCTATGACGCCCACAGTTAAACTTATTCAAGAATGACTTCTACCAACACAGATAAACTTTCATGTTACGCTTAAAATATACATGTACACAAGCAAAAAGACATAAGCCAATCTTCAACACTATTTATGATTGTAGCAGATAAAACTACACAACATGTAACCGTTTGGAACAAAAGTTTTTGATTTTAGATACTTAGAATATTTCAAAATGTTCCAAAACTTTCTTGCACAAAGGTCTAAGGCTTGAAGAAGGTGCCGATGGTGGGTTCCTAGACCTGACCAAAGCTCAACCCGAAAACGTCGTGGAAATAGAAGCTTTGCCCGAGAAGCTTGCTCTGTCTTCACCCGATATGGAGGGCGGATTTGATGACGGCAAGCTTTCCAAAGAAGATGCGGCACAAGACGAGCACGTGGCGCCCGCTCCAAGTGCACCAATCGCTGTGAACGGCGTCGCCAATCTCTCAGTTGACGGATTGAAGGTAGGGTGTGTAGTCCATTGTAGTATAAACATGCATAGGCTAGCGGGCCCGCATTTGGAACTAGCTAGAAGCCGTGAGTTTGATCCCGGCTGTGTCGCTTACCCTACATGCAAGCTACCGTAAAGGATCGCAGTCCCTATGACAATATACTAAGCCGTGGTCCATTGTCCTTTGTGCTTGTGGATCCGGGAAAGAGCTAGAAAAATTTATCCGGTACAACGGACTGGTATACGTT
The DNA here is from genome assembly GCF_000003815.2 of Branchiostoma floridae. Classification (NCBI taxonomy): domain Eukaryota; kingdom Metazoa; phylum Chordata; class Leptocardii; order Amphioxiformes; family Branchiostomatidae; genus Branchiostoma; species Branchiostoma floridae. The sequence continues at coordinate 19,551,883 of NC_049990.1, read as the reverse complement.
TATATATGAAGGTTAGACATCCATGTTGACAACAGCGTCCTGTCAGGTTCTACCAGTTCACTCTACTGATACTGAAAAAGAGTAATGGTCGTCACTTGAAACTTCTGGAAGTTAGTCTCCGTTTATATCCAGATGTACAGATTGAATCGTATTCGAAGATCTTCGAACGAACCAGTAATTACTGTACTGTACATAGCGTCTTCTCTTGCCACGACCATTGGAATTGTAGCTTTTCAGTGAACTAAACTTGATCGATATCTCTCAAGCTTTTTTTTTTCTTTTTCTTTTAGAAAATCGCCAACTGGGAAACTTTCAATGACGGTAAGCCGCTCTCCGAGGCTCCATCTCCACCGGAGTACGAGGGTGCTGTTCCCGGTGCACCCTCGGCACAACAGCTCGGTACCGATCCCGCGGACGTATCTCCCAACGACTGGGAGACATTTGAAGACGACAAGCTGGCAAAGGAAGCTGCCGCCGCCCAACAAGAGCTGGAGACCGAGACTCCGGGCGATTACACCGAACCGGGAGGTATAAGCAACCCTATGTATGCCTCCAAGGGACAAGGAAATGCGTAAAATGTGAACCAAATTTGTCAAGAAGTTTTGTCAATGAGAAAGAGATATAATGTTGATGTGCTTTTTAAAACAAGATTGAAAATGTTGTGTCACCTTGATGTACATTTTAAAGATTGTACAAGATGTACAAGATTTAGACTTGCTGAGGTAAACTACATTTAATAGTTTACAGTCAAAGTAGGTCGTTGCTTGACAAATTATGGTACATTTCGTATTGGTTTTAATGTTTTCAATGACGGATATTATCATCGTATCAAGAAATCTATATTTCATATATTGACAAGTGAGTAAGATTTATATTAACTACCATGTGCCTATATTTAGTGAATTACTAACTAAAGACGTAATGTTAGCACGTAATTTTACAACATCATATCCGATGGGAAATAAATGCTTTGGTGTCTTGTGCAAATAGCACAAAATTTGATAGATATTCCTGGTAAGAAAAACATGGTAACAGCCACAATACAAGTGCCAGATCTAGAATCTGATGGAAGATAAATCTAGCATAACGAAAATATGTAAACATATTACCAATTGATTTTTAAGACCTAATTTTTTTGTGTATGGTATTGGTGAATCAATATAGACTACTTACGCTAGAATAGAAGAGTGTTTCGTATTTCAATATCATATCATTAATCGTGTTTAAGATTGTTGCTTTGCTATTATGCTGCTAAAATCTTTTTCCTATTCCTGAAAAAAAAGCTATAATAACTACCATCTGAAGATATGTATTTTCGAAACTTTGTACTGGCAATGTTTATACTTCGTAACTGTATATTAGATCTCTATAAAGAATGCGTTAACTTTAGAATACATAATTCTGTGCTTTACAAAGACAGGGGTATATTTGTTAAAAGTATTTTGAGGCTGTTGCCGTTTTACTGTATTTCCATATGTTATAATCACCCGAATTAATAAGGTGTCAAAAACGCTTCTTCTGACTGATTCTGGACATCATAGAAGTTACAGGCTAAGGTTGCGAGTCTTTTGTGCTTGTTGTGAATTTTGCATTAAATGGTAAAATCATTAAAAGTTGAGTTTGCTTCTAGCTCCTTACTATTATCACAATGTGGCAACACTTACTCGATTCGCATATCCAAAACTGAATGCGGAAATAATGCACAGTCAAATCTACATTTTAGCAATTGTCATTAAACAAATATTGACATTGTTAAATATCGTTTCATGCGTTTCTATTTACATTTCGATGTTGTAATTTCGATTTCTTTTGCACTTACGAGTGTCACCCATACGGGGCCCCTACTACGCCCTTGACGACGTAGAAAAAAATACGGTGGTCCAAAAACGCCCTTCAACCCTTTGATTGACACTACTGCGTATACTCTCTTGTAACTAAAAATGTGAAAGTAATCGGTAAGACTAATCTGGAGATTTATAATGACTTTTTACCGACGTCATTATAACCATATTTCGTGCTACATTGTTGACAGGTTATTGGATTAATCAATAACATCTTCGTCTGCCTTACAGCTTATACCAAAAAAATACTTAAAAGCTAACATACCTATCACTGCCAAATTTAAAACAGTCCTGTACGCATTAACAGCGGAATCAGCGTCTCAATCGAACGACACCAAATGAAAACAACAACGCACACCATTTTAAAAAGTGGGTCAATAACAGCTGTGGACAGCTGCCCACACGACCCCACATCTGCTTGGAGATAAGTAATTGCCACACCTCAACGTCTATAGGCCAGCTGTTCTACAATACCAGGGAAATAGGGGTGATATCTCAAATTTTTACATCGATAAAGAAAACAGCTGCCGCGAAAAAAAATGATCCCAATGATCAAACACGTTCTAACCATAAAATGCATTTGACTAGCAACCGCGCAAAATGTTAACAGTATGCTATGTCAAACCAACCTCAATATTGGAAACGCAAAGCCCGAACGCGATGACATATTCCGACGAGGACAACATCTGCTTGACGGTATCAAACTACTACAAGGCTTAATGCACAATCATAAGGAAGACCTGAACCACTATACCGGACGGCGTAGGGGTGAAAACTAAAATTATTACATCCATAATAAAAACAGCTACGGCGAAAAAAAAATAACGTGCATCATTCCCCAACCGAGTACAGACGACATGTCAATCCACATGCGATTGCGGCATACGGAACATAGAGATATAGGTGCGAACACTCAACGCACAAAGTGATTACAATACCCTGTTACTGGAGGTTACCCTCCAGTGTCACAGAGTAAAAATGTGCATTCATTTTGTATATATAAATCCGGTTCAGGGACAGGGTATTTACCTGTGTGTGGATGGCGTTTAGCACCACTAACAGCTGTGATTACCTGTGTTCAGCATTAGGGACAGGGTATTTACCTATGTGTGGATGGTGTTTGGCACCAGGGACAGTGTATTTACCTGTGTGTGGATGGTATTTAGCACCAGGGACAGAGTATTTGCCTATGTGTGGATGGTGTTCAGCACCAGGGACAGGGTATTTAGCTGTGTGTGGATAGTGTTTGGCACCAGGGACAGGTGTGCTTGCCTGTGTGTGGATGGTGTTCGGCACCAGGACAGGGTGTTTACCTGTGTGTGGGTGGTATTCAGCACCAGGAACAGTGTGTTTACCTGTGTGTGGATGCTGTGCAGCACCAGGAACAGTGTGTTTACCTGTGTGTGGGTGGTGTGCAGCACCAGAGACAGGGTTTTTACCTGTGTGTGGATGGTGTTCAGCACCAGGGATAGGGTGTTTACCTGCATGTGTGTGTGTGGTGTTTAGCACCAGGGATAGCGGTATGCACCTGTGTCTGGATATTGTACAGTACCACAGACATTTTTTTTATAGATCAGAGAGGAGACACTCGTAAATAGAGAGACAGGAGAACACTCGGCCAACACAGTTTAGTCACCCTTAGAATATAGCATTTATTGAATCTGACGATAAGATACTTAGAATCTGACGGCAGTAGCTTTGTTGGCGGCTGCCCATTAAGACATAACATATTACAAACTAAAACAAACGCACTAGGTATTAATACACCATAAGTAGTAAAGCTTTAATAATGCTGTGTGTTTCTTCTCTTTTGCTACAGTTTGGACTTTGCAAAGGATGACTCTAATATGTAGGAGCCAATGACACATTAATTGATTTGTATCCACCAAGCAAATTTTTCATCCTAAATATATTTTAACTAGTTTAATACAATAGCATGTATTAAACATATCATTAATTCATATATCTAAAAAGATGCTAGATTATCCGTTATTATACTGAAGCTATTACAATGAGTTAAGTTCATCCAAACTATGACATTAATGGCTTTTATAATGAAGTGATAAAAATCATTCAGGCGTAAAGGTCGTTAACTTCAGTACGTGCATTTACAACTATAAACACCGTGTAATTAATAAAAACTGACAAAGTCACCCTTAAATGTGGTAAGTGCTAAGTTCTTAAGTGGCATCATACTATATGTTAGGAGTAAATAATTTTGAAGAAAAAAATCAAAATCCATTCTTCGTAATGCAACGCTTAACGATAGCTAAATTAAATGTTACATTCTGGGAGGCGATAACCCTAACTGTGTTAAAAAAAAGTAGGCAAACAAATTCAGGAATGGTTATACCTTAGAACCAATAGTGTAAATAACATGCTAGACCCAATATGTTGACTTATTTATACCTATAGATTTTGTACTTTGTAGTTGTTGCCATACATTGTATCATGTACACTTGTCGTGCAATAAAGCTCTTCAAAGTTCTTTATGTACTTGCGATTTATACGACTTAACTGCGATCGACGTGCAATCCACCCAGGCACGCTCATCTAGCCCCATCTAATCATGACCGATGTGACGACGGCATTATATGCTAAACATGTGTGCCCAGTTTTCTCAAAGCTTGGTTACCAGGTCACTACGCTTCGCTGCTGCGAAAAACTTGTGGAGAGCAAAAAAGACCACAGACCATTGCTTCCTGATCAAAGGTAAAGGCTTCCTGATCACTGTGGTTCGGAACTAGATTGCAAAGACAAAAGCAACGTCTTTATACTGCAAAAGCTGAGCCATCCCTCAATGGCCTTTTTACTCCGCCTCTTTCCCATCGTTAACATTAAACATCCCCAAGGGGCTAGTTTTTATCCTTTTTTTTAAATTGCCTATGATTTTTCATACGAAAGAGTTCAGGTTCAATGGTTCTGTCAGTAAACATCTACTGTAAATGCACCATTTTATGGAGATCGGGAAAATACTGTGAAGGCTTAATAATGAAAATCTCTGGCAATGCCAAGTAATGAAACTGGCCCCAGCAAACTTTCCAATTGTCCCCGATATGTATTCTTTGAAGCGCTAATTAAGCATTATGACTTTGATATCATGTAGTTTGTTATTATTTGCAAAAATTGTAGCTACAGTTACAGCCAGGACAAAGCGTGTCCTAATTTTTTGTTGCACATATTATCACAAATCAAGAATTATTTTTTACCTAATTACGTCAATAGATTTCTATTACAGAAACAAAGTAATCAATTTGCAATTATCACCGCAAAAATGTGGAAAAAAATACAGAGCATATGTCCTAACAGTCCTTTACGTCTTTTTTTCGGCCAGTTTTGTCGCAAAATATTAGGGTATTTGATGATGATACTTTTAAGGTGCTTAACTTCCTAGTCGTTGACGCAAAGAGTTCTGAAGTCAAGTTGACTGGCTTATTACCGGAATTTTTACCTTCAAATCAACATGTGAACGAATGATACGTGTTATCATACATATAGTATACGTTTTATGATCCCTTTGTATTAAAGAAGTAATTAGTACACATCCTAAGCTCTTTAAAACATATAAGAATGCTCGAAACCTTAATGGTGTATCATCCATTGATCTCCTTTGCATCTTCCTTTAGATGAAATGTTAAACAGAATAAATTTCAAATGTAAAGCTGCAAGTGTTTGGAATAGAATTTAACCTATTTGAAGCATAGATCCAAGTATTTTGAATGGGCTTCATGCTAAGGACTTCTTCCAGAACTTGTTTCTGAAGAACTGTGCAGATGAGAGAGAAAAACTATGTCGTTGTGGTAGCAATATCAGTCACGGTTGTCCAACTCGACAGCTCGTCCATGTCTATCAAAGGAAATATATTCTCATGAAAGAATGCTATGCTACGTTTCTTTCATTAACTATGTTTTCTATCTTACCATTGGGTTCGTCATTTCTAGATCAGAGAAGATTGAATTGATTAATTTTTTGTGACAGTAGCAAGTCATGTCAAGTAAGATAGCTTCATTGGACTCACTCCGCTTTAAGACTGTTTTGTGACCTCAAATGCAATGATAGCAGATTTGTTTAATATTATTTGTTACACAGGGAGAATGTAGTTAAATACCAATGGCTTACTCCTGCTTTCTCCTTGAACCACCATATTTCTTGTACAGGAGGAAGGCTGCAGTCAGAAGGATGATTACCCCAACAAGTCCAACTACCACTCCCACCACAGTTCGCCAAGGAAAGCCAGGTTTCCCTTTGTATAAAAAACATTCAGAGAGAGTTTTGTTTTATTAGGATATCGCAGAATTCTATAAATACTACTAATAGAATAACTGCAGTTATCATATATTGCTATAAAGCCTATAAATCCTTCCGTCTCGAGTTGATGATTCTCTACAAATCACTTGAACTCCAAGAAGAAAAGTGACATATCGGTCACTAATAGAGATCTGTATCAACATAGGCATGCACACGAACATACACATATGCATGCATGCATAAACATGCGAACACACGAACATGCAGACTTACATTCCCTGCATCGTATATACCCATACAGTTCTTTTTTTAAAATCTTTACAGAGAGAAAGAACAAATCTTTTATTGATACGATCTTCCTGCAAATGAAGTATTCGTTTTAAATCAATTAAAATGTTAATATTACTTTTATGATGCATACACATATGCCATATGATATCAATGTTTAATGTGCCATTATAAAGAAGTAGGTGTAAAATACCTTCTTGATCGCATGGGCCATCAGTCAGGCTTATGTCATCGATGCTGAATTCGCCATCACCCTCTACAAATGCCTGGATTGACACCTAAGAAGATGAAAAAAATCTATAAAATAGCATTGTGGTGATCTTGTACTCCCGAACGGATCCTACACATTACTCTGAAACGCTCTAAATAAGCGAACTTTCGTGAGTTTTCTGACTCGTCTAAATTAGAACTGATTTAAATTAAGATTTAACTCATTTCAACTTGAGAAGGATCAGAGAACTATCCCAAGGCTTGTTCATGAGCACTTAACAGTTTCATGCAAGTAATATAAACGTGTTTATGTAGTGTCATACATCCAACATTGATTAATGCCTGCGGAAAGAAGTCTTAGGTGATAAAGTTCAATTAAACTATGAATTAATCTAGAAAGCACTTTGCTATGTTTAGAGTTGACCGCACATTTGTGCAATGATGTATACTGCAATGCATGCTAAATTGTGTTTCTGACAAGATTTTATTGGCTGTGCTATTTACTTTCATCCCTAGCATTCTTTAATCCACCCTGGTGGCAATGTTTTTTTCAACTTTTTTTAATGTACCATCCCTTTCAGCCGCCAAGCGGATGTTGCATTAGAATACAGTATTTTCTGGTCGGCTTCGGTAGTGATACTATATTTCAATGAAAATTGACTTTTTCACAGTATTATTATACACTCCAATATTTTTTGCCTCCTGCAAATTAGATTCCTACAGCAAGGTAATTATATTAAACATATGTTATTAATTCAATGGCAGTAATCACAGCAGCTGGCTCAGAATTGCACACCGGAGCTTGCTAAAACTACTTGAAAAGTTAATAGTGCTTATTTATCGTAATAACATACAATTGCAAGATGCTGCGATATTCTTTCTCTGCCTACTGAAATCATTTTTTTTTTGGAAGCCGTGGCGGCATGCATCGAAACGACAACTGTGATCAATTTAGCTACATTCATATAATAAAAGGTTAGTTCCCATTGCCTGCCGCAGTGAAGAACTGGCGATATTTTTTTGGATGCTGATATGTTAAGTAACAGAGGGGTGTATACTTAGCACGCATATACGATGTTCAATGAATTATGCCATTTCAGTTGAATAATGTTGAAAATGCTATCATTTGGTGTTGAATGGTGTAAAAACGTATAAGAGGTAGAATTTAGAATTAAATGGTTTAGCTGCTGCTATCACTTTTCCATCGTCATAGCATAGTTGTATTAACAAAGAGTTTACAAACAGGTCACCTGGACTGAGTCCAAGGCCGTCTTGATTTTGATGCTAGTCGTGGTCCAGTCGGTAGGGGTGGTGGTAGACCAGGCGGTCCATGAGACACCATCCGACCCCGTCATGTTCAGAAGAGCCCTGCTCTTATCTCCACTCAGACGATACTGGAACTTCAGGCATTTGTCATCAGTATAAAGCCTTGGGCTGACTAGTAGTTCAGAGGACGGAGCACGGGATGACATATGCTTTCCTGAAATGACATGACCAGATATAACTGAAGTACCATCACTTTGTTACGAATCGATACTGTTAAAAACACTCCAGAAATCTTTCAAGAAATAATAATGTATTTTCGGAAAGGATCCAATCGTGTTTTAATGATTTGTCTAACCAGTCCCATACTTATAGTCTGTGAAACCGTTCCTAGACTTATAGATTGCCAGATTGCGTTATTACTCAATAGATAATGCATTCATGAATCAGTCGACATTTGCAGAATTGTTGTTGACGCTTACTAAACTTATCAAAGCCACACTTAGATTCATTTAAATAGTAACCCTACAGCATACTAAATGCTTTTGATACGCACGGGACTAGTGGGTGCTTAATGCTTATATGATACGAAGTAGTATGCATTCTTTACTTTCTAAATTGGATATCTATTGGAAAATAACACCCCCTTTCTGGAGCGAAGGAATCATTTGATAACATTTCAAAGTAAAGAGAAATGAGGTTATTAAGTTAAAACAGTAATGTAATAGCTTGTTTTGTAAATTGAGTCTGTATATGTTTACCTGGTTTTGGAGAGGTCAGCACCTCTACCCATGGTTGACTTGCACCTCCAGGTGCTACTTGCTTCCAGTCACACAGGCCATTGTCGAAAGAACAATTGAGTCCTACAGAAATGTATTTGTTTTATTTACTCGCTTGTTCCTACACGTCCATTTACACGATGAGGCTTAAAAAGGTAGTCTTTACGCATTGATATTACTTTCCACTCTTGCTAAATTGCGGGCTTTATGATTCCTGTCTTTTACTTTTAAAGTTCTATTGTAAGGTAAAAGTGTCGACGACAAAGACCAAAATGGCGACTTGTTCCGGGCATCATTCTACATGGGATGCATAATGTCGAGCATGTGTATGCATGATGTCAATGGTTTTTATTTTCATTTGCTTTTTACCGACAAGGACAGTATGGCGATGCAATCAAGTTAGTAACTAATTTGCATAGTCACTGAGAAAATGCTAAGTTGAACATCATTAAACATTAATTGTACACTGAAGACCTCATGTGCATACATTATCAGAGATGCGATGGAAGCATTCTTACTTGGCATAGATTGCGTACATCGGTTATTTGGTTGGAGGGGATGATCAACTAATATGATTTATGCAAATGGTGACCTCATTTGCATGACTAATGACAAACACAACTATTACACCAGTTGTAAAGGTTAAAATGTTTCGACGAAAGTATCGGGTCGTGGGACTCTAGTTTTAACAGTCTTACAAAGTCTTTTATCTCCCAGACCAAAGTAAGGTATCCATTTTCACACAAACGAGTTTGGGCAGTTCCAGATATTTGTTTAAATCTATAATGATGAGACAAGAATTTAGATCTTACCCCTAAACAGTGTGCATATGTCACTTCGAACAGAGTCGGGGAACCATCCAAAGCAGAAGTCTCTTGTAAGGGAGAGCCACAAAGAGCTGATCTCGTGCAGACACTCTTGCCGCAATTCCTCGCACGTTGCGCTACAAAGTGGTTTGCCTCGAATGCCATCTTCGATGCATTCAGGAAGGATCTACATGAGAAGGGCCATAGATATTATATACATTGTCGGCTGAACATACCCCCCACCATGATGCTAAGCCCATTTACACTCTGACCATTCCCTCATTTTCCCTCTTACCAGCTCAGACTTTATCCTTTACACTAACTATGAGCTTATCACCCTCATTGTGAGTACTTTAGTTTTTTGGATTTTATCTTATTTTGTTGAAAATTCAACAATTCAATACAAAAGGCAACAATTTAATACAAAAGGCATCCATGGCAGTAATGTTAATGTTGGAGGCCATAGACTTCTTTGCAAAATTTGCGAAAAACACACTTATCTGGGTAGCTTGCGTCATTTTCATGTTTTACATACGCCTAACTTCCATACCTAAAGAATCCAACATAAAATCATACCAAGTGGCAATAGAATAAAGCGATATTGGGATGACAAGATGTATTCGCAAATTTCAGCGCAAGCTGGTAAGATCGAGATGTTTCGGTCACGCTGGCGTTTCCTCGGCGGAAATACTTGGGGTAGCTGAGCATATCCCGACAGAATGCAAAGTCTACTGGCATACACTTGTCTGAAAAATAATGAAAAACATTCTTCGAAAAAACAACACCTTTAAAATAGTGACAAGAAATAGGATTTCCCTATATATAATACACCGATATTGAATTCAAACTGTTAAGCAATAAAATCTAGATCCTAAACATTTGTTTGTTTGTTTCTTTATTCTTTATTTTACCAGGGTAAGAGCATATCGCCTGGAGGAGAACTTGAACATAAATCATATATAAAGTTCAACAAAACCAAATTAACTTCAATAACATATTAATCATACATAAAGTTCTATGAAACAAAATTACTTAAGTAACATAAATGTCATAACAACCATCACCCTTTAACATGGTGCTGACTAATAAGATATTCTGTCTGCGTTAACAAATACACAGCGCATATTTTCCATAATATCGCTCAATTCAAAATGTTCTTTACTCACAAGATCTGCAAACTTCTTCCTTTTCGTCATCGTTACGTATGCAGTCCTGCTTTCCATCGCAGAATTCCCATGATCCAATGCACTTTCCAGAATCAGAGCATTCATACTGCCCTCCTGGGCAGCCCGCTACATTTCGAAAATGACAGGAGTTAGATTAATTTTTTTGTAAAACACGTACAAGAAGACAAGTATGCCCAAAGGTCGATATCTGTACAATGTTAAAATGATATCCCACTGGCCACAAAAGGTGTATATTATCCTTGCAACCTTGGGAAGTCAATTTAAAAAAAAAACGCTAAAATGTAAAATAAAGTTGCTTTAATATACGACATTGCTCTGGCAGAATTCAATAAATACACTTATACTAAGACCATGTAAATGTATGCATTCATAGTGTCTGGAGCTGCTCATGTAGCTTTCATCCTCGAGATTTTTTTTTTCCCAAGATCTCCATATAGAGAGAGCTGTCAGAATTTCTTGAAGGTAACGAGAACCATTTGCGTGCATTATAGTGCGTGTCGGTTCCTATAGCCCCGTGCACCTGCTGAACGAGTCTACCATTGCTAAGAAATCCCACTAGAAACTTTGGTCTCTATACATCACAAGAATAGCCTTTGAGTTCACCTGCCCCTTGCTTTGATGATGAAGGTGATGAAATTTGCAGGAAAGCAATTGACAACATAATATTAACCTACTCACCGGTGATTCGCTCGCACATGTAGTAATATGTCTCGGCAGGATGGGCAGCACGCCAGGTAATGATTGGTGGGGAGCTTTGGGGATCATTCCAAATGTAGCCAAAGTGTTCACCATTGTAGTCTACTCCATCTTGACGCATGCTGTATGGACCCCAATCCTTTCTGTGAAGGAAAAAACGAAGAAATGGGGCCTTTGGGTATGACTAATGAAATCACTACATTACCTACATTGCGAGTGTGTGTGTATGTGTATGTGTGTAAGTGTGTGTGTGTGTGTGTGTGTGTGTGTGCGTTTGTGTGTGCGTTAAATTTTGTGTGTGTGCGTGCGCATTTGTCTGTGTTTCGGTACATTTTACGTCTGCATAACTTAAGAACATATTGATGGCTTGTTACGATACTTAGTATTTCTAGGTAGCTTTCAGGTAGACGAAGGTAAAGATCAATAATGGGCGTCCTGGCGGCTTCCCTTAATGCTGAAGCGAAAATTCCAGGTTTTGTATCTTTTGTCCTTGCGTTACTATGATCTTGATTTTGGGTGGCCAACAGCTGTTGATGTCAGAAAGGAGTGTACGTCTGGACTCCTCATGTACAACAGCATGTTTTAGAACCACAGTGGCATTTTGTCAGAGTGTAACTTAATAAAACGAACTATGCCAAAAAAACCATATGCATAAATGGTGAACTGTTGATTGTTAATAATGATTTATGGGTAAATGTATGAAGATTGACGCTACGATACTGTATGTACCAGCCCATTTCTCCACTGCTAGCACATATTCTGGGGCAATGGTTTTTGAAACGAGAATGGGTACCACCCTACACACTTCATATGACATGGTAATAACTTTGACTTTGTAGTTGAAAGGTATCAGGAAAACAGGAAAATGTGTAAGGCTAAATATTCACGCAATGGATACATCCAGGCTGGTCCCATCCACCCACAACCATTGGCCAGGACCTCCATTGTCTGACAAGCCTAACCAAGTTGCTCCTTCTGGAAGAAGGGAGTGCACAAAGTCCTGCAAACGGAAAATGAAATAGTTTATTTAGTCTGATCAAAACTAGTACTATGTTTTAAATTTGTTCCAAATATAAAACTTCTGAACATGTTATAGCGTTGTATGACAAAATATATATCTATCAACCACCTTAAGGTCCCCTCTCACTGCACTTGCGTCCAGCTTGCGTCACTGCGGGGTTCGGTCACTGTGTCACTGTTCGTTATTTTCTCCGATTTCTTAAATGGTAGATACTGCGTAATATGTAAAAGTATGACTTAGAAGACGAAAAATGCACAAAAAGAATAAAAATTAGTTCTTTATCACTGAAATTGAGTATCGTTTGAACCCCGCAGTGACGCAAGCGTGAAGCAACTACAGTGAGAGTGCACCTTAAGTTTGATGTGAGGTTGAAATAACCGGGATCGGATATTTAATATTAGAACTTAACGTCCCACTATACCGTGTTGAAAAATAATCAGGTGAGCTACTAGGTGGGGAACAATACTCCTTACCCTTTCCTCTGCAGTTCCTAGGGCAACTAGGTCTGCATTCTTGCTTTGACAGTCATATTGGGCATACGTCCAATTTTGCTTTTCCACAAACATCTTATAGCAGCTTTTTCCAAAGACTTGCCAACCAGCATCGCACTCTGTAAATATGACAAAGAACAACAAGATTGTAGAGATTCTGATTGATTCATCTATTAATGGCGAAGTTCATTTTCATATGATTCGGAGTATAGAGGTTTAAAATTCACTAGAGGCACAATCTTTTATCTATCAAATTTCACAGATTGAGATCTGAAAGGTATGGGCAACAGGATTAGTGAATCTTTTTTCAAGGCAGACGCCCCTAATACTAGTAGCTTGAAATATTCCGTCAAAAGACATGTAATCGCAAAATGATAGTCAAAACAAGACGGTGAGTGAATACACTAAAGATAAAGACAACAAGCGTTCGGAAACCTCCGTCAAAAAGGGTGATGGTATGGTACTTGGAGGATACCTGTATAATAGTCAGTGTCGCTATAGATTAGATGCCATTTTTTAAATGTCTGAACTCCTAATGCCAATGGTTCTTATTTTACAGCTGCTAGAATGGAGTAAGTTGTTACATTACAGGCGGTTTAAATTATAGCCAATACGTGACTTGTTGATTAAAGGTTTGTGTAGACTGCTTCTTCATCAACCAAAAGATACTAACCTTGGCAAAATCTTTAACTATCCAAAGACCAAGACGTGTGCTAAGTTTTATTCCTGATAAAAAAAGTCAACTACGAAAATATATGTCCACCCGTACCCCTGATGACCGAACCTGATGACCGCCTTCATACCTCACTTCACCCCAGAATCCAAAAAAAACTGATTGGACTTCAAAAGTGAAAATAAGCATGTGCCACGTGTCAACAGCTACAAATATGCAAAATGGAACAAAATGCATCAGCAGGATGTTGAGTCACAGGTACAAACACACTAATAGCCATAAACATTACGTTCGTCAGTCCCCTTATTCATGGCGATAATAATGGCTATCTACTTTGCTCAGCCTCGACAAGATAAATGTCTAACTAATTACTAGTAATTTGGACATTGCACGATATATCATGCCTTTATGTTACGGTATACTACAATTGAATTACCTTGCCGCTGAGCAGCCACTGTCGCAGTCATCACCATCAGCCAAAGGGACAGCATACCCAAGAAACCGAGTGTGCACTCACCCGTCATCATGTCAGCGCCCACTGCACCCCCTGAACACAATACATGTTTGCAAAACGACGTCATTTTTTGACCTTAAGAAATACAGTTTGCCCCTTGAAAACGAACAACACGAGTTGGAGTATTAACTGCATAGGTCATAAGAAAAAAGTGTTGGTAAAGGTAAGAGTGTACAAATTTGCAGGAGTGGTGTCAAAGAGACTAACAGAAACAGTATAAGGCTCATAACATGGTTATGTTTATCAGTTCCGACTAAAAACAAAATCATAAATCTGTCAGACATTCATTGGATGTGATTTGTCATGTTCAAAAGAAGGAAAAATGAAGAAGCGTCTTTAATATCCCTTAGCCCTTTTTCTTGGCAAGTGGTAAATATATTTTAGTTGTCGACGGCGCAACAGAGACTATTGTCTAATTATAAGGCCTCAGGCGGTAACAGGCAAGGGCTGAATCACCCTTTTTAGCTCACCACTTACCAAAACAAGGCTAAACCCTTAGTTGATGTCTGTTTTATATTTTGCAGTTATTTTATCGTATGAAATGGGACGTGAACAATACATGGCAAAAACATGTTTATTTCAGGGCATTGTGACATGAGTACCTTACACGAGTTATTCCTCACATGCAGTTAATGATATATTGCATCTGTCGACTAAACCAAGTTATTGGAGACATGTGCATTGAAGGTATGTATGGCATATACAACACTAGCAAACAACCAACGTTCCTCGCAAACATTCGAGTGATGAAGTTTCTTTTCAGTTTGTTGACCTCTGTTCATTGTCAAAAACCTTACGGTATTTTCACGAACCGACGTGTGCCCACTTCGGGTCTGGTTTGGATGTTGGTGTGGTGTCAATGGTGATGAGGCGTTGTTTCTAAATTTTCAACATAAGTTTAGGTCCTCTGTGACGGGGATAGAAAGGATGTTTTATGGCACCCTAATCGTGTATGCACTTTTTTTGCGATTTGCTTTCATCAATGCGCTACTTTCCAGCCGTCGTCTCTTTGCTTGCAGTTAAAATACCTCTTGTATCTTTTATTTTATGATGTAAAGTTTTAAGCTAAAAGAGTGTAGCTGTGACCATAGCCGTAACTTAGTAGTATCAAAAGTGTCAAATTGCCAACTGTCGTAGAACACGGTTCAAACTTATCATCTCGTCAATCAGGTGTAAAAATTATTAAACACCACATACCCGCTAAAAAGTCTGAAGTGAATTCGTAAAGATAGTCTTAATGATAACAGTTCTAAAAAACTGGGCACAAAGTGGCACGTAAATCGTTAGGAAAAATACACAATACATAGGTCCGTAATATGGTCAGTCCCCGTGAAAAACAAAATCGTAAATCTGTCAGACATTCTCGGCTTGTCTTTGTTCATGTTCACAGATGAAAACATATTTTGAAAAGCGCATTTTTATACCCTGAGTGCAAAGCACTTTCTGATCAGACATAGAAAGATATTTGTACTCACAGATATGTATCCAACGAATTCGACTCCAATTAGAATTTGAAGGAGATGTCAAAACATTCCTGACTTAACTACTGTTCATGTCGAAATGACAGTTACTTACGCTGTGGACGACAAAAACACAGTTTATGATGCTTGAGACAGTTAGGGGGAGGGGCTAATTTGGCTGTTTAAGCGACAGATCTGGTTGGTGTAGCTCCCATCAATTGAATTTGGGATCCAAATACTTCTTGCCGTGCGCATGTGTGCTAACGTCCAGATTCAGTGACTGGCTGATTGCCAGGAATAATAAATTGTGTTGCACAGTGCGTATGCTATCTGTAGGTATAACTAACTTAAGATCAAATTTTAGTTGGTTTGTTTCGTGTCTACGCTGGGCTTCAACGGTTGACATACTATATTTGAATCTGAAATGAGGAGTTTCTCAAATGTTGCAGCTGTGATGTTCCAGTTAGACAAGAATAAAAACAAACTATCCTTTCGAATACCATATGGTTTTACAATAAAATTCTTTTCAGTTGATACCTGTATGGGCTAATTTGAAAATCGTCTACATCAGCATATTGCCGTCGCTATTGCTGTTTACGTCCCTGCCGCACATTTGAGACTTTCCCGTTCTCCTTCCCGGTCACCACACAGCTAATGTAGGTAGGGGGCGGATAGTAAGCCCTAAGCCATGCCTATTTACCACAACAACTATTTCTTACCTGCGACACATTAGGTAACTTGGTTATAAAAGATAGCCCCATACAATTAAACTGTTTTGAACCAGGGACAATGGAGTTAAGGTCAAGACATTAACCAAAAAGTCTTAAGCGTGTAAAAATGGATACTTAGCGCAGATACTATAATAAAACAGGTGTAAAAACGCATTCAATTTGAGAATAATTTACAAAAGGTCCGAGGAAACCATATAACACACGACAAAATGATTTGTACGAAGAAACTCAAAGATAGCTACAAAGACACAACAGAATATAAGTTTAAGACGGGGGTTCCTCGCCTGTTCCCGTGAAAAACAAAGTCGTAAATCTGCCAAAGATTACCATGTTTGTCTTCTGTCATCTTTAACAGATGGGAACATATCGAATTATCTTTAATTTTCCAATTTCGCCCGTCAATATAAAGTACTAGCTAGTACTAATGTATGTACTCTCAAGTATGTTTTGAACTGATGAATTTGTCTGACAAAAAACTGGCGCCAGTTTTGTACGAAAACTATACGTGCCTATTCTAGTGAAATGGCATGTGAAATATTTTGCATTAGCTGTCTGCAACATAATGCACTCTGTTGCTAAGAATGCTCCAGGCGGTTAGAGAGGGGACCTAATTCACCTTTCTCGTCCGCCAGTGACCAACCTTCGCTGAACCCTTGCTTGTTATGCCCCCTTTCCACTGGGACGGCGCTCTCGCCAAACTCTCCGTGACCTAAAATTTTATAGATTTCCCAAAGAGCAAACATAATTTAAACGAAATTATTTAATTCTAAAGATTAAAGCATAATGTAGAAGACATAACTCATTTGTAGAACTATATTCTTGGACGATGATAAAGCATTTAATTGTCCCACTTGACGTCTAGCACTCTCCACAAAAAAGCATATTAACCCCCATTTATACAATGCATATAATTTTGTATGACCACAAACTAGGATATGTTTATCCAAATTTGGGCATCAAAATCCAATGAATATAGAAGAGGTACCAATCGCTTTGATTGCTTTTTATACTTGTAATAATTATTGCTGAAAAATGTGATTACATCTACAAACATCCATATTTATCTGCTACACAAAAGAAATCAAATTCAAAATGCCTGGCAGCTAAAGACACCACGGAGTAATACAAACATCATATTCTAAACAGTCTTGGAATTTTGAATAAGTATGTAGGTGGATTAAGGTTTTAGCTATGTTTGATCACTTATAGTGTCAACTCAGACTTACATATTCATTGAATAAGCTATACACCCAATCTTTGGTCAGTTACCAATTTAATGTCAAGATACCGGTTGGTTTCATGTTGATCAACTCTGACCACAAAACTTGAAGAAAGTTGCACCTAGATCCGTTTGTTTAAAAAAAAAAAACTTTCGTGTTCACTGTCCTTTTCCTATGTCAGTGTTTTGTTTGTACATGTGGAAGACACAACGTGACACGCTGTAAGCCATTATGATATTTTCACATTGCTAATAAAAGTACTATGGGGATTGACCTATTTTTGTCATTTTCTTAGCCATTTCTTGATGATTTCAGATAATTTGGCGGACGTGAAATCAGTTATATCATGCGCTAAACCATAGATTTCACATTTGAGCCAAGCTGATTTGTTAGATCATTTATGCACAGAAAGAAGAGTAATTGTTTAATGAAAGTTGCTTGTGGAACCCGACGATAATGTGAGTGCTGTATCATTCTACAACTACGGTTTGCGCTCGCTGTTTGTCAGGAAATCATTTAACGAATATAGAGTAGTATGTAAGACTACCTAATATTCCAGTTTTGTGATAAATCAGTCAGAAGAGGGTGGGGGGCGCATTCTCGGTCACTTTTGTGGGGTCGTTTTTGGTGGTTCTCATAGACTATCTAATATTCCAGTTTTGTGATAAGTCAACCAGAGGAGGGTGGGATGCATTCTCGATCCCTTTTGTAAAGTCGTTTGCTAGTAGTTATCTTCAAATTTTACGTTACAAATTGACCGTTCATTGCCATAGCCTCCACCTTCGGAAGCGGCGACGTTTATTTTGTGGGGTTGGGGATGGTGGTGCGGTGTCGTTGTTTCGATATTTTCAACATAAGCTTAGGTTCTTTGTGACGGGAATAAAAATGATGTTTTATACCCCCATTCCACTGGGACGGCGCTCTCGCGGCGCTCTCACGGCGATGGCAAATTTGACCATCGCGGTGAGAGCGCTGTGAAATCGCCATGGTCGCCATGGGAGCGCGGTGAGAGCGCGGTGAGAGCGCCGTGAGAGCGCGGTGGGAGTGCCATCGCCGCGAGAGCGCCGTCATCACGGCGATGGTATGGAGCCCTGCCATACCATCGCCATGAGAGCGCCGAGGATGGCGATGCAACAATGATCGCCATGAGAGCGCCATGAGAGCGCAGAGAGAGCGCGGAGAGCGCAAATAGGGCTAAACAATGGTATATGATAGGCCCCATTCCACTAGGACGGCGATCTCACCGCGCTCTCGCTGCGCTCTCATATATAGTTCATGCAATCTTTATTCTTGAAGAAGTATATTTTTATGATTTTTTTGGTCAAATCATACTTTTGTGTCATGAATCACTTCCTAATTAAAATCATGGGTAATACAATTTGGAAAACTACACATACAATGCTTTTATTCAGCGTTTCGAATCACATGATTTCTCCATATTAGATATAACACAAATTCACGAGAAAGAACTCGGAGAAATGTTCAAAACGTGCCAATGATGTACAATGAATTAACCTGAGATGGAATAATCAAGAACACAAAGGTTTATTATGTCTTGACTTATTTTTAAATTTCAAGAGAATAACATTTTAGTTTTCATGTTCTTAACCTGTAGATTGAGATTATGGAAGACTTATTGTCAATAGATCAAATCGTTTCACTATTGTTTAATTTTCGATAATAACGTGCCATGATAATGATATTCATTTTGAACAAGTTACACGTCAAATTTGATTTAAAAAAAACAGCAATTCAAACGTATGGGTTATCTTAGACTCACGCTGAGCCCTGTGCAGTGAACAAAATTGGATTTGTTTACAGCCTCTAGTTTGTAATTTAAAATTGCGTGAGACAAAAAGGTATGACTTAGTAGACAATAGAATACACAAAACGTAAGAAAATTCGTTCTTTATCTCTGACATTCGTTAAGTAATCTTTAAAGTCTTTGGCAGCTCATAAAAATTGCTGACCTTTGAGTTTTCCGTCGCGCTGAGAGCGCGCTGGCGTCGCAAGAGAGATTCCACTAGAGCAGCTTTTTCTGCCATCGCGGCGCTCTCACGGCGATGGGGCGAATTTTCCATCGCCGTGAGAGCGCCGTGAGAGCGCCGTCAAGTGGAATGGGGGCCTAAGGCACCCTAATCGTGAAGGCGCTTTTAGCGCTTCGCTTGCATCAACGCTCTACTTTCCCGGCGTCGTCTCTTTGCAACAGTAGTTGCCCAGTTATACTCAAAAGAGAAGGTAGCTTGCCGCTAAAATACCTCTTGTATCTTTTATTTTATGATGTAAAGTTTTCAGCTGAGAGAGTGTAGCTATGACCATAGCAGTAACTCAGAAGTATGAAAAGTGTCAAAATGGCGACTGTCGTAGAGCCCAGTTCATCTCGTCAATCAGGTGTCAAGGGTATTAAACACCGCACCCCCCCTAAAAAATCTACAATGAATTCGTAAAGATAGTCTTGATAACAACAATTCTCAAAAACTGGGCATAAATGGCACATAAATCGTTAGGAAAATGCACAATACATAGGATTATAATGATTTTAAATTGTGTAACGTCACAGGAGTTGTATATGGTTTCGTCATCAGTCCCTGTGAAAAACAAAATCGTAAATCTGTCAGACATTCTCGGCTTGTCTTTGTTCATGTTTCACAGATGAAAACATATTTTGAAAAGCGTATTTTAATACCCTGAGTGCTATAGCACTTTTGGAGCAGACTTAGAAAGATATTTTGCTCACAGATATGAATTGTTTACGATGAATTCGATTCCAATTAGAATTTGAAGAAGATGTCAAAACATGCCTGACTTTACTACTGTTCACGTCGCTCCTGGTGAAATGACATTTAGTTACGCTGTGGACAGCAAAAACACTGTTAACGATGCTTGAGACAGTTAGGGGGAGGAGCTAATTTGGCTGTTTAAGTGACAGATCTGGCTGGGCTAGCTGCTCCATTAACCTGTAGTAAATTATATATGGTACCTGTCGAAGGCGACACGTCATTGGTGAAACGTACATGGAGATCGGCGGTGACTCATCAATGATTCATGAGAGGCAAACTATTAGATAAACGTTTCTTTAGAAACAATAGAATACGATGAAAGTGTTTTTCAGTTTGGTAATCCCCACCTGTTTAAAACACAAAAGGGTGAATACTTTTAGCAAGGGATATTTCTGACGGCGATGATTTACGTCCAGAAACTTTAACATTTCTTCTCTCCGACAAAATAGAAGCGTGACTTTCTTATGATTAGTTTTTTAGGATTGTTATAGAAATATATGGTAGTTTACAAGATACCAAACATTGTTCATGTTACAGTTGTCTCGCAAATAAAGTTCTTCTCGTGACCTACATCCGGATCAGACCCCAAAAGCATTTGCATCTACCCCCGAAACACTCTCAAACATCCTGACTTATAGCCGTAGATTGTAGTCTTTGTTTATTGACCCCACGTGTGTGTGTGTGTGTCTTTAGGTTTGTTTGCTTGTTTGTGTTTCCAGATATATGTTGTCAGCATAGCTTAACTACTGGATAGACTGCAATGAGATTTGGTATGTGGGAAGCCGAAGGTCAAAGTCGATTATACATATGCTTCCTGACCTTCGTTCTGCAGCAAAACCTACTTTATTTAATCCTTTGTCCTGGACGCGCCATGCATATTCGTGGCTTTTTGTGATGGCAGATAGCTTTTCATGTAAGAAAGATATGGTACATGTATAAGATATTGTCGCTCTTTATCCGCTCTTATAATATTGATAATCACTTAGTTCGTATTAATCTCCCTAGTTGTTGTTGTAAATTTGTGCATGGATTTATATTTACCAATATATTATTCTGGACAGGCAACTAAGTTTGAAATTCCTAACCATACTATATTATTTTAATGATAAGTTGTGTTGCACATTCCGTATTCTGCCTGTATGTATATTTAACTTAAGATAGATCAAATTTGAGTTGGTTTGTTTTCGTGTCTACGCTGAGCTTGAACGGTTGACACACTATATTTTCATCTAAAAACTAGAGTTCCACAAACACATACCTTCGCCAAACAATCAAGGCTTATTATGGAGAATGACCTTATTAAAGACTTTAAGGTCTTATTAATGTACCTCCGTGAATGGGTGTTTTCCTCATTTTGTTGATCCTTACTTGGCATGGAAAAGTGAAAGCCTTGGCCTTGTTGATGAATAAGCTTTTATCACTTTTACACTCGAAGTCAGTTGGGATGTATAAAAGGGAATTTTTAACCGCTATATGCGCAGTTTCATGCAGCCGTTTACTTCTGGTAGGTACTTAATACATTAATAAGACCTCGAGGCAGGAACAACTTTGCACATGTTTCTAGGATAAAACTCTCCAAAAATTTGACTTCATGGTGATAATGAGACTGGGAGAAAACATAATGGCCCTTCTCACCCGCAAACAAATAAAAATTCTGGCAGGCAAAATAACAAACCTGGGGCAAAGTGTAGCCATCTGCAGAACAGCTGCTACCCAAAGTAATAGAGTTATAAAAAAAATCAACATCTGAGGTTAAACTGTTTCCTTTTCTACATTAACTGCTTAGATGAAGCCCAGATTTAAAAACAAAATCATCGAGCGCAAATCGGATGGCGAACGCCCGTCAGTCGGGCGACCTTCAGACGACATTCGCCCGACTTCCGTTCGTTTACAAATATTGAATGCCTAGGAATGTGAGGGTAATTCTAACATTGTGGCCCCTGTGGTAGTATGTAGGCTGCCTTTGTGACACAATTTCTTTTCTTTCGTCATTTCTATTATGCCCGCGCATTCCATCCATTGGTTAAAAAGATTACGACAGCAAAGAAACAACATTTATTGATATCTTACCTTTCTGTGAGGAACGATTTGTGTTACCTTGTCCGAGGGCAAGAGTCCATGGGAGGTTCATTATCATAGATTTATATTTTATTCACAGACTATCGCACGAGCCTCGCGTATATGTGACAGGGACAGTTTTGGGGCGAAAAACACGCAAGACAATCCTAAGATTTTAACATCAGCCGACCTTCCTGCGATTGCGAAGTAAGTCCGAAGATCGTATATAATGTGACGGGGGTATAAGTCCCCCTTTCCACTAGGACGGCGATCGTGCTGTGCTCTCAATGAGACCTACATAGGATATGTCTATCCTTCAACTCCACACTGAGAATAACATACAAAACGTAAATATGTGACTGAGAAGACAACAAAACGCACAAAGTGTAACAAGATTCGATTCTTTTCGATACAATTTGTTGATCAAAATGTCAAATTTTAGGTCGCAGGGAGAGTGCGGTTCGAGCGCCGGCCTAGTGGAAAGGGGTACTAAGCCACGAATATTTACCGCGACAACTATCGTGTCCCTGCGACACATTAGGTGGCTTATTTACAAAAATAGCCCAATTTACAATACAGCTGCTTTAAAGCTGGGACAATGTAGTTAGAAATCATGAAATTAACCAAAAAGTCTTAAGCGTGCAAACAAAGTTATTGAGCGCAGATAGTATTATTACACAGGTGTAAAAACGCGATTAATTTGAGAATAATTTACAACAGGTCCGTGGAAACCGTAGCACGCATGACAAAATGATTCGTATGAAAGGAACTTGAAAAAAAGTGAATAGACACAACAGAATATAATTATGAGACACGGGTTCCTCGTCTGTTCCCGTGAAAAACAAAGTCGTAAATCTGCCAAAGTTTCCCCTGTTTGTCTTTTGTTCATGTTTAACAGATTGGAACATATGGAATTATCTTTAATTTTCCCATTCTGCTCATTCAGACAAAGTACTAGTACTACTGTATATACGTCTAATTGGTATGTTTTGCAGCTGATGAATTTGTCTGGCAAAAACTGATGCCAGTTTTATACGAAAACTGTACGCGCCTATTGTAGTGTAAGGCATGTGGCATAAATCACTTTTAGTTGTCTGCAACATGATGCAATCTGTTGTTAAGAATGTTCCAGGCAGTTAGACAGGGTCCCTAATTCACCTTTCTCGTCCGCCAGTAACCGACCTTTGTTGACCCTTGGTAAGTGACTTTTGAGTTTGTTATGCCCCCTTTCCACTGGGACGGCGCTCTCGCCAAACTCTATGTGACCTGAAATTTTATAGATTTCCCAACGAATTATAAAGAAAAGAAACGACTTTTCTTCACATTTTGAGTATTTTGTTGTTCTCTCAGTATCACTTTTACATGTTTCATGATATAACTAGTATGAAAACAATAGAATAGAAATGATGTTTTATGGCACCCCAATCTTGTC
This sequence comes from Branchiostoma floridae, assembly GCF_000003815.2. Lineage (NCBI taxonomy): Eukaryota > Metazoa > Chordata > Leptocardii > Amphioxiformes > Branchiostomatidae > Branchiostoma > Branchiostoma floridae. The sequence goes on along the minus strand of NC_049990.1, from coordinate 19,528,185 downwards.
TGCACTTTTTTGCGATTTGCTTTCATCAACGCGCTACTTTCCAGCCGTCGTCTCTTTGCTTGCCGTTAAAATACATCTTGTATCTTTTATTTTATGATGTAAAGTTTTAAGCTGAGAGAGTCAATGTAACTGTGACTATAGCAGCAACTCAGTGTCAAAGTGGAGACCGTCGTTGAACACGGTTCAAACTTATCATCTCGTCAATCAGGTGTAAGAATTATTAAACACCACATACCCACAAAAAAGGTCTACAGTGGATTCGTAAATATAGTCTTAATGATAACAGTTCTCAAAAACTGGCCACAAAGTGGCACGTTAATCGTTAGGAAAATGCACAATACATAGATACTTAATATTAATTTGCCATCAGTCCCCGTGAAAAACAAAATCGTAAATCTGTCAGACATTCTCGGCTTGTCTTTGTTCATGTTCACAGATGAAAACATATTTTAAAAAGCGCATTTTAATACCCTGAGTGCTAAAGCACTTTCTGAGCGGACATAGAAAGATATTTGTACTCACAGATATGTATCCAACGAATTCGACTCCAATTAGAATTTGAAGGAGATGTCAAAACATTCCTGACTTAACTACTGTTCACGTCGAAATGACATTTAGTTACGCTGTGGACGACAAAAACACAGTTTATGATGCTTGAGACAGTTAGGGGGAGGGGCTAATTTGGCTGTTTAAGCGACAGATCTGGTTGGTGTAGCTCCCATCAATTGAATTTGGGATCCAAATACTTCTTGCTGTGCGCATGCGTACTAACGCCCAGATTCAGTGACTGGCTGATTGCCAGGAATAACAAATTGTGTTGCACAGTTCGTATGCTATCTGTAGGTATAACTAACTTAAGATAGATCAAATTTTAGTTGGTTTGTTTTCGTGTCTACGCTGGGCTTCCACGGTTGACACACTATATTTGCATCTAAAAATGAGGAGTTTCTCAAATGTTGCAGCTGTGATGTTCCAGTTAGACCAGAATAAAAACAAACTATCCTTTCGAATACCATATGGTTTTACAATGAAATTCCTTTTAGTTGATGCCTGCATGGGCTAATTTGAAAATCGTCTACATCAGAATATTGCCGTCGCTATTGCTGTTTACGTCCCTGCCGCACATTTGAGACTTTCCCGTTCTCCTTCCCGGTCACCACACAGCTAATGTAGGTAGGGGGTGGATTGTAAGCCCTAAGCCATGCCTATTTACCACAACAACTATTTCTTACCTGCGACACATTAGGTAACTTGGTTACAAAAGATAGCCCCGTACAAATAAACTGTTTTGAACCAGGGACAATGGAGTTAAGATCATGACATTAACCAAAAAGTCTTAAGCGTGCAAACATAGCTACTTAGCGCAGATATTATAATAACACAGGTGTAAAAACGCATTCAATTTGAGAATAATTCACAAAAGGTCCGAGGAAACCATATAACACACGACAAAATGATTTGTACGAAGAAACTCAAAGATAGCTACATAGACACAACAGAATATAAGTTTAAGACACGGGTTCCTCGCCTGTTCCCGTGAAAAACAAAGTCGTAAATCTGCCAAAGATTACCATGTTTGTCTTTTGTCATCTTTAACAGATGGGAACATATCGAATTATTTTTAATTTTCCAATTTTGCCCGTCAATATAAAGTACTAGCTAGTACTAATGTATGTACTCTCAAGTATGTTTTGAACTGATGAATTTGTCTGACAAAAAAACTGGTGCCAGTTTTGTACGAAAACTGTACGTGCCTATTCTAGTGAAATGGCATGTGTAATATTTTGCATTAGCTGTCTGCAACATAATGCAGTCTGTTGCTAAGAATGCTCCAGGCAGTTAGAGAGGGGACCTAATTCACCTTTCTTGTCCGCCAGTGACCAACCTTCGCTGAACCCTTGCTAAGCGACTTTTGAGTTTGTTATGCCCCCTTTCCACTTGGACGGCGCTCTCGCCAAACTCCCCGTGACCTAAAATTTTATAGATTTCCCATAGAGCAAACATAAATTAAACGAAATTATTTAATTCTAAAGATTAAAGCATAATGTAGAAGACATAACTCATTTGTAGAACTATATTCTTGGACGATGATAAAGCATTTAATTGTCCCACTTGACGTCTAGCACTCTCCACAAAAAAGCATATTAACTCCCATTTATACAATGCATATAACTTTGTATGACCACAAACTAGGATATGTTTATTCAAATTTGGGCATCAAAATCCAATGAATATAGAAGAGGTACCCAGCGATTTGATTGCTTTTTATACTTGTAATAGTTATTGCTGAAAAATGTGAGTACACATGTACATCTAAAAACATCCATATTTATCTGATACACAAAAGAAATCAAATTCAAAATGCCTGGCAGCTAAAGACACCACGGAGTAATACAAACATCATATTCTAAACAGTCTTGGAATTTTGAACAAGTATGTAGGTGGATTAAGGTTTTAGCTATGTTTGATTACTAATAGTGTCAACTCAGACTTACCTATTCATTGAATAAGCTATACACCCAATCTTTGGTCAGTTACCAATTTAACGTCAAGATACCGGTTGGTTTCATGTTGATCAACTCTGACCACAAAACTTGAAGAAAGTTGCACCTAGATCCGTTTGTTTAAAAAAAAAAACTTTCGTGTTCACTGTCCTTTTCCTATGTCAGTGTTTTGTTTGTACATGTGGAAGACACAACGTGACACGCTGTAAGCCATTATGGTATTTTCACATTGCTAATAAAAGTACTATGGGGATTGACCTATTTTTGTCATTTTCTTAGCCATTTCTTGATGATTTCAGATAATTTGGCGGACGTGAAATCAGATATATCATGCGCTAAACCATAGATTTCACATTTGAGCCAAGCTAAATTGTTAATTCATTTATGCACAGAAAGAAGAGTAATTGTTTAATGAAAGTTGCTTGTTGTAACCCGAGGATAATGTGAGTGCTGTATCATTCTACAACTACGGTTTGCGCTCGCTGTTTGTCAGGAAATCATTTAACGAATATAGAGTAGTATGTAAGACTACCTAATATTCCAGTTTTGTGATAAGTCAGTCAGAAGAGGGTGGGGGGCGCATTCTCGATCACTTTTGTGGGGTCGTTTTTGGTGGTTCTCATAGACTATCTAATATTCCAGTTTTGTGATATGTCAACCAGAAGAGGGTGGGGCGCATTCTCGATCCCTTTTGTAAAGTCGTTTGCTGGTAGTTATCTTCAAATTTTACGTTACAAATTGACCGTTCATTGCCATAGCCTCCACCTTCGGAAGCGGCGACGTTTATTTTGTGGGGTTGGGGATGGTGGTGCGGTGTCGTTGTTTCGATATTTTCAATATAAGCTTAGGTTCTTTGTGACGGGAATAAAAATGGCACCCTAATCGTGAAGGCGCTTTTCGCGCTTCGCTTGCATCAACGCTCTACTTTCCCGGCGTCGTCTCTTTGCAACAGTAGTTGCCCAGTTATACTCAAAAGAGAAGGTAGCTTGCCGCTAAAATACCTCTTGTATCTTTTATTCCATGATGTAAAGTTTTAAGCTGAGAGAGTGTAGCTATGACCATAGCAGTAACTCAGAAGTATGAAAAGTGTCAAAATGGCGACTGTCGTAGAGCCCAGTTCATCTCGTCAATCAGGTGTCAAGGGTATTAAACACCGCACCCCCCTAAAAAGTCTACAATGAATTCGTAAAAATAGTCTTGATAACAACAATTCTCAAAAACTGGGCATAAATGGCACATAAATCGTTAGGAAAATGCACAATACATAGGATTATAATGATTTGAAATTGTGTAACGTCACAGGAGTTGTATATGGTTTCGTCATCAGTCCCTGTGAAAAACAAAATCGTAAATCTGTCAGACATTCTCGGCTTGTCTTTGTTCATGTTCACAGATGAAAACATATTTTAAAAAGCGTATTTTAATACTCTGAGTACTATAGCACTTTTGGAGCAGACTTAGAAATATATTTTTGCTCACAGATATGAATTGTTTACGATGAATTCGATTCCAATTAGAATTTGAAGAAGATGTCAAAACATGCCTGACTTAACTACTGTTCACGTCGCTCCTGGTGAAATGACATTTAGTTACGCTGTGGACGGCAAAAACACTGTTAATGATGCTTGAGGCAGTTAGGGGGAGGAGCTAATTTGGCTGTTTAAGTGACAGATCTGGCTGGGCTAGCTGTTCCATTAACCTGTAGTAAATTATATATGGTACCTGTCGAAGGCGACACGTCATTGGTGGAACGTACATGGAGATCGGCGGTGACTCATCAATGATTCATGAGAGGCAAACTATTAGATAAACGTTTCTTTAGAAACAATAGAAAATGATGAAAATGTTTTTTACCTCCATGAAAAAATGGAGGTATAGTTTTGAGTGTGTCTGTGTGTGTGTGTGTCTGTGTGTGTGTCTGTCTGTGTGTCCGCATATTTGTGGTCATCATAACTTGAGAACCTCTTGATGGACTACGATGATATTTAATATGTGGGTAGGAGTTGGGAAGACGAAGGTCAAGGTCAATTTTGGGCCCCCTGGTGTGTGACCTTGGTACTGCAGCGCAACTTTCGGTTTTGCTATCTCGGTGTTCTGAACATGCTATGGTCAAGATTTTTAAGTATTAGATAGCTCTTGTGCTCAGGAAAAAATGACGTAAGTTTTGGCCCCCTAGCGTCTAGTTTTGGGATAGCAGGGGCATTTTTGTCAAAACCTTCTGACGAGGATAACTCAAGAAGGGAACAACGGATTTTCATGATTTTTGGTATGTAGGTACCTTAGACAATGTTGTACAAGATTAAATACTAATTATGCAAAATAGAAGTATATTTGCATAATTAATGAGAATATTCTATCATAGCAATTTTTTCAATGTATCTCTTGTCCCGTACGTGATATGGTCGTGGCATTTAGGTGGTAGATAGCTTTTAGTGTCATGACAAAGTGGGGTAAGTTTCAGCCCCCTAACATTTAATTTGGGAACTGCAGGGGCGTTTTTGTCAAGACATTCCAAAGAGGATAACTGCAGAAAGGATTGACGGATTGGCATCATATTATGCATGCAAGTACCTTAGGCAAAGATGTTCATAATGATATACATGTTATGCAAATGAGGAGTTAATTTGCATAATTAATGAGGAAATTGTATAATTCCATTGTTTTCAATAACTGGACTTCAATAAATGTAACACATGTTAATATGATAGGTGGAATATAAGCAGATACCAAATATGATAATGAGGAACTTATTTGCATAATTTATGTAGACATTGCAAAACCGCTTTATGATTAATAATGGGAATTTTATAATTGTGACATGTGTACGTTTGTCAATGATGAACAACACCATGCATAAATTATGTTAATGTCTTAGTCAGTTGCATGAAATTTACAAAAGCTCTAAATTTTCATGGAGGTATGAGGTCGCCGAACTCTAGTTAGTTTGGTAATCCCCACCTGTTTAAAACACAAAAGGGTGAATACTTTTAGCAAGAAATATTTCTGACGGCGATGATTTACGTCCAGAAACTTTAACATTTCTTCTCTCCGACAAAATAGAAGCGTGACTTTCCTATGATTATTTTTTTAGGATTGTTATAGAAATATATGGTAGTTTACAAGATACCAAACATTGTTCATGTACAGTTGTCTCGCAATAAAGTTCTCCTCGTGACCTACAGCCAGATCAGACCCCAGAAGTATTGCATCTACCCCCGAAACACTCTTAAACATCCTGACTTATAGCCGTAGATTGTATTCTTTGTTTATTGATCCCATGTGTGTGTGTGTATTTAGGTTTGTTTGATTGTTTGTGTTACCAGATATATGTTGTCAACATAGCTTAACTACTGGATAGACTGCAATGAGCTTTGGCATGTGGAGAGCCGAAGGTCAAAGTCAATTATATGCTTCCTGACCTTCGTACTGCAGCAAATCCTGCAGTTTATTTTCCTTAATCTTTTGCCCTTGACGCGCCATGGTCTTGGCATTTTGTGATGGCAGATAGCTTTTCATGTAAGAAAGATGTGGTATAAGATATTGTCGTTCTTAATCCGCTCTTATAATATTGATAATCACTTAGTTCGTATTAATCTCTCTAGTTGTTGTAAATTTGTGCATGGATTTATATTTACCAATATATATTATTCTGGACAGGAAACTAAGTTTGAAATTCATTACCATACTATATTATTTTAATGATAAGTTGTGTTGCACATTCCGTATTCTGCCTGTATGTATATTTAACTTAAGATAGATCAAATTTGAGTTGGTTTGTTTTCGTGTCTACGCTGAGCTTGAACGGTTGACACACTATATTTTCATCTAAAAACTAGAGTTCCACAAACAAATACCTTCGCCAAACAATCAAGGCTTATTATGGAGAATGACCTTATTAAGAGCGAATGTCTGTAAGGGTCAAACAATGGTGGCAGGGGTCAAAAAATAGATTTGGCTCATATTTTGCACAGTGATAGTACTTGGTACACAACCCCTCAAAATAGCTTTCTTTCTGCTCAGAACCTCTCGTTGCTATGGCAACAGGCCAAAGAAGTTTATGGGCCATTTTTCCAGATTTTGGCATGTAAAAAACATGAAAATTGGCCAACTTTAGGGCACTAATACTGGTCAATGCTTTAACTTACAAACAAAAGCAGAATGTCCTGATTAGAGCAATGCCTGAACTTGCATTAAATAGCAGTAGAGTTAATCTTCTGTAAAATCTATGGTCACGGGCAACCTGAATGCAATACACTGTTTTCACGTTGTGAAAAAACTGAAATTTTGCCCAACTTTGAAGCACTGAAAGTCCGTAAGTGTAAAGATTTTTCGCTTGCAATTCACACCAAATAATAACCCACTAAAGAGCTTCTAGATGAATGCTTGCAAAGTTTGGGTTCTTGTTTTGTTGCTACGCAATTATCCTTTAAAGTGGGTCAATTTTCATGATTTTGAGAAAATGTCATTTTTTGCTATCTTTGAACTACTGTAAGTTCTAAACCAAACTTGTTCTGTTATTGGAATTTATTTGAAAGATAAACCAATATATTGTCTATCAAATGCATGCTTGTAAAGTTTGCGTTCATGTTTTGTTGCTACGCAACTGTCCTTTAAAGTAGGTCAATTTTCATGATTTTGAGAAAATGTCATTTTTTGCTATCTTTGAACTATTGTAAGTTCCAAACCAAACTTGTTCTGTTATTGGAATTTATTTGAAAGATGAACCAATTAATTGTCTATCAAATGCATGCTTGTAAAGTTTGTGTTCTTGTTTTGTTGCTACGCAATTGTCCTTTAAAGTAGGTCAATTTTCATGATTTTGATAATATGTCATTTTGTGCCATCTTTGCACAATCATAACTTCCAAACCAAACTTGTTCTGTAATTGAAATTCACATGGAATATAAACCAATATATTGTCCATCAGACGCATGCCTGCACATTTCAGGTTCTTGTATTCTAGCAGAGTATGCACATATCTGAAGTAGGTCGTATTCCACTAATCTTGTTGTTGAAAAAAAAACAGTTACTGTAATACACATGTCACAGTCTTTGTTTTTTTATAGAAACAATGTAACAAACACGCTATCACCATAAAGAAAAAAAAAAGTTGTAGAGATTCTACACAAAGTAATACTCGTCTTCAATGTCCCTCATCCCCTCTTTCATGCAGGGATAAATCATAATCCAGTGGCACAAACAAATGTCTCACTGATACCGTAAGGCTTTTGCGTATGCCGTGGGATTAGCCCTAGTCATAGGAGGGTGTGTCAGATGCATCCACTCAGAACTTCCAAACATTCTGATATCTCTGCAGCTACGCACGCTACGTATACTCGTGTATGACTACAGTCTACAGTCTTATGTTTGCTTCCCACAATATTGAATCTCAAAGACTTAACTTGTTTCTACTTTGAACAAATATCACCAATATCAGTGTGTCTTTCTATTCACAGTAGCATGCATATAAGACAAACATGCGTTTGGTCAACTTCTGCAATGTCTGTGGCCAGTATTCATTTTGAACAATGGCAGGAACTTGGGTACTCTTAAGGTTTTTCCACAAATGCTGACTATACACCGGCAGTGATTATTGACGACACATCTACATAAAAGTGCTCACATTTCAGGGCTCACAGTTCAATCTTCAAGATTACCTATATAAGTTCCTGTCCATGGTCAAAATAAGTACACAGAAATAGCAGAGGGTGTACATATTGTTCACATGAGCATGGCACTGTAAGTGGAAAGATGCACAGAGTTTGATGAAAAACACAAGTTAAGTCTTCGGGAGTCAATATTTGTGGGGACGCAAGCATGTTTAACTTAAGTCACTGTAGACAAGGAGGTTCAACTGCAAATCTAGTAGAATGTTCAGAAGTTCAGAGTAGATGCATCTGACTTTAACAACGAGCATGACTGTATAGAATCCCTTTAAATGTTTGTTTTTCTTTAGTTTGGTTACACATTGTTAGTGTTACATTAATTCTATAAAAATGAAGACTACCATGTCTGGTGTATCGCCATTGTCAAAAACATGTTTTAGGATAAGTGCGAAAAACGACCTACTTATAGGGACATGTACGTATTCTGCTAGAATACAAGAACCCCAACTGTGCATAGTCATGCATTTGATAGACAATGTATTGGTTTATATTTCAAGCAAATTTCCGTTACAGAACAAGTTTGGTTTGGAATTTATCACTGTGCAAATATAGCACAAAATAACTATCAAAGTCACGAAAATTGAACTACTTGAAAGGACAATTGTGTATCAACAAAACAAGAACTCAAATATAAGCATATATCTGATAAACAATATATTGGTTATTTCAATTACACAAAAATTTTGGTTTAGAATTTATGATAGTTCAAATATAGCAAAAATGACATATCATCAAAGTCATGAAAATCAGCCCACTTCAAAGGGGAAATGTGTACCAACAAAACAAGTACCCAAACTTTACATGCGTGCCTTTGATAAACAATATATTGGTTTACATTCCAAGTAAATTCCAATAACATAACAAGTTTGGTTTGGAAGTTATGATTGTGCAAAGATGGCACAAAATGACATATTATCAGAATCATGAAAACTGACCCACTTTAAAGGACAATTGCATAGCAACAAAACAAGAACGCAAACTTTACAAGCATGCATTTAATAGACAATATATTGGTTTATCTTTCAAATAAATTCCAATAACAGAACAAGTTTGGTTTAGAACTTACAATAGCTCAAATATGGCACAAATTGACATTTTGTCAAAATCATAAAAAATGACCTACTTTAAAGGACAATTACGGAGCAACGAAATAAGAACACAACTTTAATAAGCATGAGTTTCATAGACAATATATTGGTTTATATTTGATGTAAGTTTCAATAACAGAACAAGTTTGGTTTGGAAGTTATGATTGTGCACAAATGGCAAAAATGACATATCAAAATCATGAAAATTGACCCACTTTAAAGGACAGTTTGCCTAGCAACAAAACATGAACGCAAACTTTACAAGCATGCATTTAATAGACAATATATTGGTTTATCTTTCAAATAAATTCCAATAACAGAACAAGTTTGGTTTAGAACTTACAGTAGTTCAAAGATAGCAAAAAATGACATTTTCTCAAAATCATGAAAATTGACCCACTTTAAAGGATAATTGCGTAGCAACAAAACAAGAACCCAAACTTTGCAAGCATTCATCTAATAGCTCTTTAGTGGGTTATTATTTGGTGTGAATTGCAAGCGAAAAATCTTTACACTTACGGACTTTCAGTGCTTCAAAGTTGGGCAAAATTTCAGTTTTTTCACAACGTGAAAACAGTGTATTGCATTCAGGTTGCCCATGACCATAGATTTTACAGAAGATTAACTTTTCTGCTATTTAATGCAAGTTCAGGCATTGCTCTAATCAGGACATTCTGCTTTTGTTTGTAAGTTAAAGCATTGATCAGTATTAGTGCCCTAAAGTTGGCCAATTTTCATGTTTTTTACATGCCAAAATCTGGAAAAATGGCCCATAAACTTCTTTGGCCTGTTGCCATAGCAACGAGAGGTTCTGAGCAGAAAGAAAGCTATTTTGAGGGGTTGTGTACCAAGTACTATCACTGTGCAAAATACGAGCCAAATCTATTTTTTGACCCCTGCCACCATTGTTTGACCCTTACAGACATTCACTCTTAAAGACTTTAAGGTCTTATTAAGGTACCTCCGTGAATGGGTGTTTTCCTCATTTTGTTGATCCTTACTTGGCATGGAAAAGTGAAAGCGTGGTGGTTTGGCCTTGTTGATGAATAAGCTTTTATCCCTTTGACACTCGAAGTCAGTTGGGATGTATAAAAGGGAATTTTTAACCGCTATATGCGCAGTTTCATGTAGCCGTTTAATTCTGGTAGGTACTTAATACATTAATAAGACCTCGAGGCAGGAACAACTTTGCACATGTTTCTAGGATAAAACTCTCCAAAAATTTGACTTCATGGTGATAATGAGACTGGGAGAAAACATAATGGCCCTTCTCACCCGCAAACAAATAAAAATTCTGACAGGCAAAATAACAAACCTGGGGCAAAGTGCAGCCTTCTGCAGAACAGCTGCTACCCAAAGTAATATCTAGAGTTATCAAAAAAATCAACATCTGAGGTTAAACTGTTACATTCCTTTTCTACATTAACTGCTTAGATGAAGCCCAGATTTAAAAACAAAATCATCGAGCGCAAATCCGATGGCGAACGCCCGTCAGTCGGGCGACCTTCAGACGACATTCGCCCGACTTCCGTTCGTTTACAAATATTGAATGCCTAGGAATGTGAGGGTAATTCTAACATTGTGGCCCCTGTGGTAGTATGTAGGCTGCCTTTGTGACACAATTTCTTTTCTTTCGTCATTTCTATTATGCCCGCGCATTCCATCCATTGGTTAAAAAGATTACGACAGCAAAGAAACAACATTTATTGATATCTTACCTTTCTGTGAGGAACGATTTGTGTTACCTTGTCCGAGGGCAAGAGTCCATGGGAGGTTCATTATCAAAGATTTATATTTTATTCACAGACTATCGCACGAGCCTCGCGTATATGTGACAGGGACAGTTTTGGGGCGAAAAATACGCAAGACAATCCTAAGATTTTAACATCAGCCGACCTTCCTGCGATTGCGAAGTAAGTCCGAAGATCGTATATAATGTGACGGGGGTATAAGTTCCCATTTCCACTAGGACGGCGATCATGCTGCGCTCTCACTGCGACCTACATAGGATATGTCTATCCTTCAACTCCTTCAACTTCACTGAGAATAACATACAAAACGTAAAAATGTGACTGAGAAGACAACAAAACGCACAAAGTGTAACAAGATTCGATTCTTTTCGATACAATTCGTTGGGTAAAATGTCAAATTTTAGGTCGCAGGGAGAGTGCGGTTCGAGCGCCGGCCTACTGGAAAGGGGTACAAAGCCACGCATATTTACCGCAACAACTATCGTGGCCCTGCGACACATTAGGTGGCTTATTTACAAAAATAGCCCAATTTACAATACTGCTGTTTTAAAGCTGGGACAATGTAGTTAGAAATCATGAAATTAACCAAAAAGTCTTAAGCGTGCAAACAAAGCTATTGAGCGCAGATAGTATGATTACACAGGTGTAAAAACGCGCTTAATTTGAGAATAATTTACAACAGGTCCGTGGAAACCGTAGCACGCATGACAAAATGATTCGTATGAAAGGAACTCGAAAAAAAGTGAATAGAAACAACAGAATATAATTATGAGACACGGGTTCCTCGTCTGTTCCCGTGAAAAACAAAGTCGTAAATCTGCCAAAGTTTCCCCTGTTTGTCTTTTGTTCATGTTTAACAGATTGGAACATATGGAATTATCTTTAATTTTCCCATTCTGTTCATTCAGACAAAGTACTAGTACTACTGTATATACGTCTAACTGGTATGTTTTGCAGCTGATGAATTTGTCTGGCAAAAACTAAAGCCAGTTTTATACGAAAACTGTACGCGCCTATTGTAGTGTAAGGCATGTGGCATAAATCACTTTTAGTTGTCTGCAACATGATGCAATCTGTTGTTAAGAATGCTCCAGGCAGTTAGACAGGGTCCCTAATTCACCTTTCTCGTCCGCCAGTAACCGACCTTTGTTGACCCTTGGTAAGTGACTTTTGAGTTTGTTATGCCCCCTTTCCACTGGGACGGCGCTCTCGCCAAACTCTATGTGACCTGAAATTTTATAGATTTCCCAACGAATCATAAAGAAAAGAAACGACTTTTCTTCACATTTTGAGTATTTTGTTGTTCTCTCAGTATCACTTTTACATGTTGCATGATATAACTAGTATGAAAACAATAGAATAGAAATGATGTTTTATGGCACCCCAATCTTGTCTGCACTTTTTTGCGATTTGCTTTCATCAACGCGCTACTTTCCAGCCGTCGTCTCTTTGCTTGCCGTTAAAATACATCTTGTATCTTTTATTTTATGATGTAAAGTTTTAAGCTGAGAGAGTCAATGTAACTGTGACTATAGCAGCAACTCAGTGTCAAAGTGGAGACCGTCGTTGAACACGGTTCAAACTTATCATCTCGTCAATCAGGTGTAAGAATTATTAAACACCACATACCCACAAAAAAGGTCTACAGTGGATTCGTAAATATAGTCTTAATGATAACAGTTCTCAAAAACTGGCCACAAAGTGGCACGTAAATCGTTAGGAAAATGCACAATACATAGATACTTAATATTAATTTGTCATCAGTCCCCGTGAAAAACAAAATCGTAAATCTGTCAGACATTCTCGGCTTGTCTTTGTTCATGTTCACAGATGAAAACATATTTTGAAAAGCGCATTTTAATACCCTGAGTGCTAAAGCACTTTCTGAGCGGACATAGAAAGATATTTGTACTCACAGATATGTATCCGATGAATTCGACTCCAATTAGAATTTGAAGGAGATGTCAAAACATTCCTGACTTAACTACTGTTCACGTCGAAATGACATTTAGTTACGCTGTGGACGACAAAAACACAGTTTATGATGCTTGAGACAGTTAGGGGGAGGGGCTAATTTGGCTGTTTAAGCGACAGATCTGGTTGGTGTAGCTCCCATCAATTGAATTTGGGATCCAAATACTTCTTGTCGTGCGCATGCGTACTAACGCCCAGATTCAGTGACTGGCTGATTGCCAGGAATAATAAATTGTGTTGCACAGTCCGTATGCTGCATGTAGGTATAACTAACTTAAGATAGATCAAATTTTAGTTTGTTTTCGTGTCTACGCTGGGCTTCCACGGTTGACACACTATATTTGCATCTAAAAATGAGGAGTTTCTCAAATGTTGCAGCTGTGATGTTCCAGTTAGACAAGAATAAAAACAAACTATCCTTTCGAATACCATATGGTTTTACAATGAAATTCCTTTTAGTTGATACCTGCATGGGCTAATTTGAAAATCGTCTACATCAGAATATTGCCGTCGCTATTGCTGTTTACGTCCCTGCCGCACATTTGAGACTTTCCCGTTCTCCTTCCCGGTCACCACACAGCTAATGTAGGTAGGGGGTGGATAGTAAGCCCTAAGCCATGCCTATTTACCACAACAACTATTTCTTACCTGCGACACATTAGGTAACTTGGTTACAAAAGATAGCCCCATACAATTAAACTGTTTTGAACCAGGGACAATGGAGTTAAGATCATGGCATTAACCAAAAAGTCTTAAGCGTGTAAAAATGGATACATAGCGCAGATACTATAATAACACAGGTGTAAAAACGCATTCAATTTGAGAATAATTCACAAAAGGTCCGAGGATAGCACGCGACAAAATGATTTGTACGAAAGAAACCCAAAGATAGCTACATAGACACAACAGAATATAAGTTTAAGACACGGGTTCCTCGTCTAGTCCCGTAAAAAAAAACAAAGTCGCAAATCTGCCAAAAATTGCCCTGTTTATGTTTTGCCATGTTTAACAGATGGGTACATATCGAACTATCTTTAATTTTCCAATTTCGCCCGTCAATATAAATTACTAGCTAGTACTAATATAGGTACTCACAAATATGTTTTGAAACGGATGAATTTGTCTGACAAAAACTGGTGCAAAAATTGTACGAAAACTGTACACGCCTATTCTAGTAAAATGGCATGTGAACTATTTTGCTTTAGTTGTCTGCAACATAATGCAGTCACCTTTCTCGTCCGCCAGTGACCAACCTTTGCTGAACCCTTGCTAAGTGACTTTTGAGTTTGTAATAACAGCATTTTCTATAAGAGTTGCAACTTGGAAATGAGACGAAGGGCCTGGGGTGAGTTATAGTAGGTTTGAAAATAGTTGTAACCAAATTTAGCAATGGTCATGGCGTAGGTGGGAAACGAATTTGACTCCTAATTACACAAATACTTTCTTCCTACAAATTCTAAACCATCTTACAAACCCTTCTTAACAGCCCAACCCTTCCACAATCAATATTTCAACCACCAATAAGCTATTAAAGAAAATAACTTTCGGCTGGCTGTGCGCAGCCAACCAGAGGACAACATTTGACAGGGAATAAGAGTCCTTCTTATGACTGACAACAATTCTTATCTATTAAGGAACCGTCTGGGAACGACGGGAGGCCGTGGTCTGCTATTTGTGACAGAAAGTAAACACCAAAATAATCAGTAATGCCCGAAATCATCAAACATACTTTAAAGGAAAATCTAAAGATTAAAGCATAATGTAGAAGACATAACTCATTTGTAGAACTGTATTCTTGGACGACGATAAAGCATTTAATTGTCCCACTTGACGTCTAGCACTCTCCACAAAAAAAGCAAATTAACCCCATTTATACAATGCATATGATTTTGTATGACCACAAACTAGGATATGTTTATGCAAATTTAGGCATCAAAATCCAATGAATATAGAAGAGGTACCAATCGCTTTGATTGCTTTTTATACTTGTAATAGTTATTGCTGAAAAATGTGATTACATCTACAAACATCCATATTTATCTGCTACACAAAAGAAATCAAATTCAAAATGCCTGGCAGCTAAAGACACCACGGAGTAATACAAACATCATATTCTAAACAGTCTTGGAATTTTGAACAAGTATGTAGGTGGATTAAGGTTTTAGCTATGTTTGATTACTAATAGTGTCAACTCAGACTTACCTATTTATTGAATAAGCTATACACCCAATCTTTGGTCAGTTACCAATTTAACGTCAAGATACCGGTTGGTTTCATGTTGATCAACTCTGACCACAAAACTTGAAGAAAGTTGCACCTAGATCCGTTTGTTTAAAAAAAAAAACTTTCGTGTTCACTGTCCTTTTCCTATGTCAGTATGTTTGTTTGTACATGTGGAAGACACAACGTGACACGCTGTAAGCCATTATGATATTTTCACATTGCTAATAAAAGTACTATGGGGATTGACCTATTTTTGTCATTTTCTTAGCCATTTCTTGATGATTTCATATAATTTGGCGGACGTGAAATCAGTTATATCATGCGCTAAACCATAGATTTCACATTTGAACCAAGCTGATTTGTTAGATCATTTATGCACAGAAAGAAGAGTAATTGTTTAATGAAAGTTGCTTGTGGTAACCCGACGATAATGTGAGTGCTGTGTCATTCTACAACTACGGTTTGCGCTCGCTGTTTGTCAGGAAATCATTTAACGAATATAGAGTAGTATGTAAGACTACCTAATTTTTCAGTTTTGTGATAAGTCAGTCAGAAGAGGGTGGGGGGCGCATTCTCGATCACTTTTGTGGGGTCGTTTTTGGCGGTTCTCATAGACTATCTAATATTCCAGTTTTGTGATAAGTCAACCAGAAGAGGGAGGGGCGCATTCTCGATCCCTTTTGTAAAGTCGTTTGCTGGTAGTTATCTTCAAATTTTACGTTACAAATTGACCGTTCATTGCCATAGCCTCCACCTTCGGAAGCGGCGACGTTTATTTTGTGGGGTTGGGGATATCGATGGTGGTGCGGTGTCGTTGTTTCGATATTTTCAACATAAGCTTAGGTTCTTTGTGACGGGAATAAAAATGATGTTTTATGGCACCCTAATCGTGAAGGCGCTTTTAGCGCTTCGCTTGCATCAACGCTCTACTTTCCCGGCGTCGTCTCTTTGCAACAGTAGTTGCCCAGTTATACTCAAAAGAGAAGGTAGCTTGCCGCTAAAATACCTCTTGTATCTTTTATTCCATGATGTAAAGTTTTAAGCTGAGAGAGTGTAGCTATGACCATAGCAGTAACTCAGAAGTATGAAAAGTGTCAAAATGGCGACTGTCGTAGAGCCCAGTTCATCTCGTCAATCAGGTGTCAAGGGTATTAAACACCGCACCCCCCTAAAAAGTCTACAATGAATTCGTAAAGATAGTCTTGATAACAACAATTCTCAAAAACTGGGCATAAATGGCACATAAATCGTTAGGAAAATGCACAATACATAGGATTATAATGATTTGAAATTGTGTAACGTCACAGGAGTTGTATATGGTTTCGTCATCAGTCCCTGTGAAAAACAAAATCGTAAATCTGTCAGATATTCTCGGCTTGTCTTTATTCATGTTTCACAGATGAAAACATATTTTGAAAAGCGTATTTTAATACCCTGAGTGCTATAGCACTTTTGGAGCAGACATAGAAAGATATTTTTGCTCACAGATATGAATTGTTTACGATGAATTCGATTCCAATTAGAATTTGAAGAAGATGTCAAAACATGCCTGACTTAACTACTGTTCACGTCGCTCCTGGTGAAATGACATTTAGTTACGCTGTGGACGACAAAACACTGTTAATGATGCTTGAGGCAGTTAGGGGGAGGAGCTAATTTGGCTGTTTAAGTGACAGATCTGGCTGGGCTAGCTGCTCCATTAACCTGTAGTAAATTATATATGGTACCTGTCGAAGGCGACACGTCATTGGTGGAACGTACATGGAGATCGGCGGTGACTCATCAATGATTCATGAGATGCAAACTATTAGATAAACGTTTCTTTAGAAACAATAGAATACGATGAAAGTGTTTTTCAGTTTGGTAATCCCCACCTGTTTAAAACACAAAAGGGTGAATACTTTTAGCAAGAAATATTTCTGACGGCGATGATTTACGTCCAGAAACTTTAACATTTCTTCTCTCCGACAAAATAGAAGCGTGACTTTCCTATGATTATTCTTTTAGGATTGTTATAGAAATATATGGTAGTTTACAAGATACCAAACATTGTTCATGTTACAGTTGTCTCGCAATAAAGTTCTCCTCGTGACCTACAGCCAGATCAGACCCCAGAAGCATTTGCACCTACCCCCGAAACACTCTCAAACATCCTGACTTATAGCCGTAGATTGTATTCTTTGTTTATTGATCCCACGTGTGTGTGTGTGTGTGTGTGTATTTAGGTTTGTTTGCTTGTTTGTGTTTCCAGATATATGTTGTCAGCATAGCTTAACTACTGGATAGACTGCAATGAGATTTGGTATGTGGGAAGCCGAAGGTCAAAGTCGATTATATATATGCTTCCTGACCTTCGTTCTGCAGCAAAACCTACTTTATTTAATCCTTTGTCCTGGACGCGCCATGCTTATTCGTGGCTTTTTGTGATGGCAGATAACTTTTCATGTAAGAAAGATATAGTACATGTATAAGATATTGTCGCTCTTTATCCGCTCTTATAATATTGATAATCACTTGATTCGTATTGATCTCTCTAGTTGTTGTTGTAAATTTGTGCATGGATTTATATTGACCAATATATATTATTCTGGACAGGCAACTAAGTTTGAAATTCCTTACCATACTATATTATTTTAATGATAAGTTGTGTTGCACATTCCGTATTCTGCCTGTATGTATATTTAACTTAAGATAGATCAAATTTTAGATGGTTTGTTTTCGTGTCTACGCTGAGCTTGAACGGTTGATACACTATATTTTCATCTAAAAACTAGAGTTCCACAAACACATACATTCGCCAAACAATCAAGGCTTGTTATGGAGAATGACCTTATTAAAGACTTTAAGGTCTTATTAAGGTACCTACCGCGAATGGGTGTTTTCCTCATTTTGTTGATCCTTACTTGGCATGGAAAAGTGAAAGCGTGGTGGTTTGGCCTTGTTGTTGAATGAGCTTTTATCCCTTTGACACTCCAAGTCAGTTGGGATGTATAAAAGGGAATTTTTAACCGCTATATGCGCAGTTTCATGCAGCCGTTTCATTCTGGTAGGTACTTAATACATTAATAAGACCTCGAGGCAGGAACAACTTTGTAACAATGTTTCGAGGATAAAACTCTCCAAAAATTTGACTTCCTGGTAATAATGAGGCTGGGAGAAAAAATAATGGCCCTTCTCACCCGCAAACAAATAAAAATTCTGGCAGGCAAAATAACAAACCTGGGGCAAAGTGTAGCCATCGACATTCGCCCGACTTCCGTTCGTTTACAAATATTGAATGCCTAGGAATGTGAGGGTAATTCTAACATTGTGGCCCCTGTGGTAGTATGTAGGCTGCCTTTGTGACACAATTTCTTTTCTTTCGTCATTTCTATTATGCCCGCGCATTCCATCCATTGGTTAAAAAGATTACGACAGCAAAGAAACAACATTTATTGATATATTACCATTCTGTGAGGAACGATTTGTGTTACCTTGTCCGAGGGCAAGAGTCCATGGGAGGTTCATTATCATAGATTTATATTTTAGTCACAGACTATCGCACGAGCCTCGCGTATATGTGACAGGGACAGTTTTGGGGCGAAAAATACGCAAGACAATCCTAAGACTTTAACATCAGCCGACCTTCCTGCGATTGCGAAGTAAGTCCGAAGATCGTATATAATGTGACGGGGGTATAAGGCCCCATTTCCACTAGGACGGCGATCGTGCTGTGCTCTCACTGCGACCTACATAGGATATGTCTAGCCTTTACTTCCACACTGAGAATAACATGCAAAACGTAAAAGTGTGACTGAGAAGACAACAAAACGCACAAAGTGTAACAAGATTCTATTCTTTTCGATACAATTCGTTGGGCAAAATGTCAAATTTTAGGTCGCAGGGAGAGTGCGGTTCGAGCGCCGGCCTAGTGGAAAGGGGTACTAAGCCACGCATATTTACCGCAACAACTATCGTGGCCCTGCGACACATTAGGTGGCTTATTTACAAAAATAGCCCAATTTACAATAAAGCTGTTTTAAAGCTGGGACAATGTAGTTAGAAATCATTAAATTAACCAAAAAGTCTTAAGCGTGCAAACAAAGCTATTGAGCGCAGATAGTATGATTACACAGGTGTAAAAACGCGCTTAATTTGAGAATAATTTACAACAGGTCCGTGGAAACCGTAGCACGCATGACAAAATGATTCGTATGAAAGGAACTCGAAAAAAAGTGAATAGACACAACAGAATATAATTATGAAACACGGGTTCCTCGTCTGTTCCCGTGAAAAACAAAGTCGTAAATCTGCCAAAGTTTCCCCTGTTTGTCTTTTGTTCATGTTTAACAGATTGGAACATATGGAATTATCTTTAATTTTCCCATTTTGCTCATTCAGACAAAGTACCAGTACTACTGTATATATGTCTAACTAGTATGTTTTGCAGCTGATGAAATTGTCTGGCAAAAACTAAAGCCAGTTTTATACGAAAACTATACGCACCTATTCTAGTGTAAGACATGTGGCATACATTACTTTTAGTTGTCTGCAACATGATGCAATCTGTTGTTAAGAATGCTCCAGACAGTTAAACAGGGTCCCTAATTCACCTTTCTCGTCCGCCAGTAACCGACCTTTGTTGACCCTTGGTAAGTGACTTTTGAGTTTGTTATGCACCCTTTCCACTGGGACGGCGCTTTCGCCAAACTCTATGTGACCTGAAATTCTATAGATTTCCCAACGAATTTTAAAGAAAAGTAACGACTTTTCTTCACATTTTGAGTATCTTGTTGTCCTCTCAGTATCACTTTTACATGTTTCATGATATAACTAGTATGAAAACAATAGAATAGAAATGATATTTTATGGCACCCCAATCTTGTCTGCACTTTTTTTGCGATTTGCTTTCATCAACGCGCTACTTTCCAGCCGTCGTCTCTTTGCTTGCCGTTAAAATACCTCTTGTATCTTTTATTTTATGATGTAAAGTTTTAAGCGGAGAGAGTCAATGTAACTGTGACTATAGCAGCAACTCAGTGTCAAAGTGGAGACCGTCGTTGAACACGGTTCAAACTCATCATCTCGTCAATCAGGTGTAAGAATTATTAAACACCACATACCCACAAAAAGGGTCTACAGTGGATTCGTAAATATAGTCTTAATGATAACAGTTCTAAAAAAATTGTTAGGAAAATGCACAATACATAGATACTTAATATTAATTTGTCATCAGTCCCCGTGAAAAACAAAATCGTAAATCTGTCAGACATTCTCGGCTTGTCTTTGTTCATGTTCACAGATGAAAACATATTTTGAAAAGCGCATTTTTATACCCTGAGTGCAAAGCACTTTCTGAGCAGACATAGAAAGATATTTGTACTCACAGATATGTATCCAACGAATTCGACTCCAATTAGAATTTGAAGGAGATGTCAAAACATTCCTGACTTAACTACTGTTCACGTCGAAATGACATTTAGTTACGCTGTGGACGACAAAAACACAGTTTATGATGCTTTCGACAGTTAGGGGAGGGGCTAATTTGGCTGTTTAAGCGACAGATCTGGTTGGTGTAGCTCCCATCAATTGAATTTGGGATCCAAATACTTCTTGCCATGCGCATGCGTACTAACGCCCAGATTCAGTGACTGGCTGATTGCCAGGAATAATAAATTGTGTTGCACAGTGCGTATGCTATATGTAGGTATAACTAACTTAAGATAGATCAAATTTTAGTTGGTTTGTTTTCGTGTCTACGCTGGGCTTCAACGGTTGACACACTATATTTGCATCTAAAAATGAGGAGTTTCTCAAATGTTGCAGCTGTGATGTTCCAGTTAGACAAGAATTAAAACAAACTATCCTTTCGAATACCATATGGTTTTACAATGAAATTCCTTTAAGTTGATACCTGCATGGGCTAATTTGAAAATCGTCTACATCAGAATATTGCCGTCGCTATTGCTGTTTACGTCTCTGCCGCACATTTGAGACTTTCCCGTTCTCCTTCCCGGTCAACACACAGCTAATGTAGGTAGGGGGTGGATAGTAAGCCCTAAGCCATGCCTATTTACCACAACAACTATTTCTTACTTGCGACACATTAGGTAACTTGGTTACAAAAGATAGCCCCATACAATTAAACTGTTTTGAACCAGGGACAATGGAGTTAAGATCATGACATTAACCAAAAAGTCTTAAGCGTGTAAAAATGGATACTTAGCGCAGATACTATAATAACACAGGTGTAAAAACGCATTCAATTTGTCAATGAGAATAATTCACAAAAGGTCCGAGGAAACCATATAGCACGCGACAAAATGATTTGTACGAAAAAAACCAAAGATAGCTACATAGACACAACAGAATATAAGTTTAAGACACGGGTTCCTCGTCTGGTCCCGTAAAAAAAAGTCGCAAATCTGCAAACAATTGCCCTGTTTATGTTTTGACATGTTTAACAGATGGGAACATATCGAACTAGAGTTCAACGAACCCATCTCTTCGCCAAATAATCATGCCTTTATTCAAGACTTTAAGGTCTTATTCATGTATTACTAAATCATGCCTTTATTTAAGACTTTAAGGTCTTATTCATCTATTACTAAATAGTACCTACCCCCAAACCCCACAAATGCTACCAAAACAAGACCTGATTGTACAAGATGACCTGATAGCACCCCTGGTCAATCAGAATTTCAAGCTTTTCAGTGTCCAGCTCACGGCTTGTCAGTGTTTCCTCCAGCAAAAACATCTGTCAAACAGATGTGTCCATAGATATAGGTCAAGTGAGATACATGTATATACAAAACAGTTTATTTCTGTTAATTGGCCACTGATTACAATTAAATGCATCTTTCCATGTAGATTATTATTTTAAGTACTCATTCTATCTACATACCAAAAAATCCTGATGATCCGTCAACACGTTCTCGAGTTATTCTCGTTCAAAGTTTGAAAGGAAATCGGTGCCTGCAGTTCCCAAAAAGCCGCTAGGGGGTCCAAACTCACAGCACTTACTCTCTGCCCCAAGGGCTATCTACCACTCAAAAATCATGACCACAGCATATCCAAAACACGAAGTGTCAAAAATAAAAGTTTTGCTGCAGTACCTTAGGCAGTCACTAGGGGGCCCATTATAGAACTTGACCTTCGTTTTCTTGACCCCCACCCACCTACCAAATATCATCAGGATCCATTCAAGGGTTCTCGAGTTATCTTGCTTACAGACAAACGCACTTACATAGAAATCCCGCTACAGCGCCGTAGGTAAGAGCCAGGTAAACCATTTTCGCACTTGACCTTCCTCTCCAAAACCGCTACACACCTACCAAGTTTCTTGAAAATCGCCCAGCTAGATTTTGACTTATGCTGCCCAAAACAAACTGCAAAAAACATACCAAGCTCGCTGCAGTACCGTAGGAAAACGCCAGGTAAACCGTTTTCGAACTTGGCATTCCTTTCGACAACCGCTACACACCTACCAAAAATCACAAAGTTCCATCCACAATTTCTCGAGTTATATGCTGTTGACCTACATACAGACCCAAGTCGACAAAAACATACTCTATCGCCATTGGCGAAGAGAATTATCTTTAATTTTCCAATTTCGCCCGTCAATATAAATTACTAGCTAGTACTAATATAGGTACTCACAAGTATGTTTTGAAACGGATGAATTTATCTGACAAAAACTGGTGCAAAAATTGTACGAAAACTGTTCACGCCTATTCTAGTAAAATGGCATGTGAACTATTTTGCTTTAGTTGTCTGCAACATAATGCAGTCACCTTTCTCGTCCGCCAGTGACCAACCTTTGCTGAAACCTTGCTAAGTGAGTTTGTAATAACAGCATTTTCTATAAGAGTTGCAACTTGGAAATGAGACGAAGGGCCTGGGGTGAATTATAGTAGGTTTGAAAATAGTTGTAACCAAATTTAGCAATGGTCATGGCGTAGGTGGGAAACGAATTTGACTCCTAATTACACAAATACTTTCTTCCTACAAATTCTAAACCATCTTACAAACCCTTCTTAACAGCCCAACCCTTCCACAATCAATATTTCAACCACCAATAAGGTATTAAAGAAAATAACTTTCGGCCGGCTGTGCGTAGCCAACCAGAGGACAACATTTTACAGGGAATAAGAGTCCTTCTTATGACTGACAACAATTCTTATCTATTAAGGAACCGTCTGGGAACGACGGGAGGCCGTGGTCTGCTATATGTGACAGAAAGTAAACACCAATATAATCAGTAATGCCCGAAATCATCAAACATACTTTAAAGGAAAATCTAAAGATTAAAGCATAATGTAGAAGACATAACTCATTTGTAGAACTGTATTCTTGGACGACGATAAAGCATTTAATTGTCCCACTTGACGTCTAGCACTCTCCACAAAAAAAGCAAATTAACCCCATTTATACAATGCATATAATTTTGTATGACCACAAACTAGGATATGTTTATTGCAAATTTGGGCATCAAAATCCAATGAATATAGAAGAGGTACCCATAGGTTTCATTGCTTTTTATACTTGTAATAGTTATTGCTGAAAAATGTGAGTACACATGTACATCTACAAACATCCATATTTATCTGCTACACAAAAGAAATCAAATTCAAAATGCCTGGCAGCTAAAGACACCACGGAGTAATACAAACATCATATTCTAAACAGTCTTGGAATTTTGAACAAGTATGTAGGTGGATTAAAGTTTTAGCTATGTTTGATCACTTATAGTGTCAACTCAGACTTACCTATTTAAGCTATACACCCTAGATCTGACCACAAAACTTGAAGAAAGTTGCACGTAGTTCTGTTTGCTACGAAACAAAAACTTTTGTGTTCACTGTCCTTTTTCTATGTTAGTATGTTTGTTTGTACATGTCGAAGACAAAACGTGACAAGCTGTAAATCAAGCCATTATGATTTTTTTTCACATTGCTAATAAAAGTACTATGGGGATTGACCTGTTTTTGTCATTTACTTACTAATAGCCATTTCTTGATGATTTCAGATAATTTGGCGGACGTGAAATCAGTTATATCATGCGCTAAACCATAGATTTCACATTTGAACCAAGCTGATTTGTTAGATCATTTATGCACAGAAAGAAGAGTAATGGTTTAATGAAAGTTGCTTGTGGGAACTCGACGATAATGTGAGTGCTCTATCATTCTACAACTACGGTTTGCGCTCGCTGTTTGTCAGGAAATCATTTAACGAATATAGAGTAGTATGTAAGACTACCTAATATTCCAGTTTTGTGATAAGTCAGTCAGAAGAGGGTGGGGGGCATATTCTCGATCACTTTTGTGGGGTCGTTTTTGGTGGTTCGCATAGACTATCTAATATTCCAGTTTTGTGATATGTCAACCAGAAAAGGGTGGGATGCATTCTCGATCCCTTTTGTAAAGTCGTTTGCTGGTAGCTATCTTCAAATTTTACGTTACGAATTGACCGATCATTGCCATAGCCTCCACCTTCGGAAGCGGCGACGTTTATTTTGTGGGGGTGGGGATGGTGGTGCGGTGTCGTTGTTTCGATATTTTCATCATAAGTTTAGATCCTCTGTGACGGGAATAGAAAGGAAGTTTTATGGCACCCTAATCGTGTCTACTAGGCACTTTTAGCGCTTCGGTTGCATCAACGCGCTAATTTCTAGGCGTCGTCTCTTTGCAACAAATCTCCAATAGTTGCCCAGTTACTATCAAAAGAGAAGGTAGCTTGCCGCTAAAATACCTCTTGTATCTTTTATTCTATGATGTAAAGTTTTAAGCTGAGAGAGTGTAGCTACATTTGTATGACCATAACAGTAAAGCAGAAGTATGAAAAGTGTCAAAATGGCGACTGTCGTAGAGCCTAGTTCAAACTTATTATCTCGTCAATCAGGTGTCAAGGGTATTAAACACCGCACCCCCCCCCCCCCCCTAAAAAGTCTACAATGAATTCGTAAAGATAGTCTTGATAACAACAATTCTCAAAAACTGGGCATAAATGGCACATAAATCGTTAGGAAAATGCACAATACATAGGATTATAATGATTTGAAATTGTGTAACGTCACAGGAGTTGTATATGGTTTCGTCATCAGTCCCTGTGAAAAACAAAATCGTAAATCTGTCAGACATTATCGGCTTGTCTTTGTTCATGTTTCACAGATGAAAACATATTTTGAAAAGCGTATTTTAATACCCTGAGTGCTATAGCACTTTTGGAGCAGACATAGAAAGATATTTTTGCTCACAGATATGAATTGTTTACGATGAATTCGATTCCAATTAGAATTTGAAGAAGATGTCAAAACATGCCTGACTTAACTACTGTTCACGTCGCTCCTGGTGAAATGACATTTAGTTACGCTGTGGACGACAAAACACTGTTAATGATGCTTGAGGCAGTTAGGGGGAGGAGCTAATTTGGCTGTTTAAGTGACAGATCTGGCTGGGCTAGCTGCTCCATTAACCTGTAGTAAATTATATATGGTACCTGTCGAAGGCGACACGTCATTGGTGGAACGTACATGGAGATCGGCGGTGACTCATCAATGATTCATGAGAGGCAAACTATTAGATAAACGTTTCTTTAGAAACAATAGAAAATGATGAAAGTGTTTTTCAGTTTGGTAATCCCTACCTGTTAAAAACACAAAAGGGTGAATACTTTTAGCAAGGGATATTTCTGACGGCGATGATTTACGTCCAGAAACTTTAACATTTCTTCTCTCCGACAAAATAGAAGCGTGACTTTTCTATGATTAGTTTTTTAGGATTGTTATAGAAATATATGGTAGTTTACAAGATACCAAACATTGTTCATGTTACAGTTGTCTCGCAATAAAGTTCTCCTCGTGACCTACAGCCAGATCTCACCCCAGAAGTATTGCATCTACCCCCGAAACACTCTCAAACATCCTGACTTATAGCTGTAGATTGTATTCTTTGTTTATTGATCCCATGTGTGTGTGTGTATTTAGGTTTGTTTGCTTGTTTGTATTTCCAGATATATGTTGTCAGCATAGCTTAACTACTGGATAGACTGCAATGGGATTTGGTATGTGGGAAGCCGAAGGTCAAAGTCGATTATATATATTCTTCCTGACCTTCGTTCTGCAGCAAAACCTACTTTATTTAATCCTTTGTCCTGGACGCGCCATGCATATTCGTGGCTTTTTGTGATGGCAGATAGCTTTTCATGTAAGAAATATATGGTACATGTATAAGATATTGTCGCTCTTTATCCGCTCTTATAATATTGATAATCACTTAGTTCGTATTAATCTCTCTAGTTGTTGTTGTAAATTTGTGCATGGATTTATATTTACCAATATATTATTCTGGACAGGCAACTAAGTTTGAAATTCCTTACCATACTATATTATTTTAATGATAAGTTGTGTTGCACATTCCGTATTCTGCCTGTATGTATATTTAACTTAAGATAGATCAAATTTGAGTTGGTTTGTTTTCGTGTCTACGCTGAGCTTGAACGGTTGACACACTATATTTTCATCTAAAAACTAGAGTTCCACAAACACATACCTTCGCCAAACAATCAAGGCTTATTATGGATAATGACCTTATTAAAGACTTTAAGGTCTTATTAAGGTACCTCCGTGAATGGGTGTTTTCCTCATTTTGTTGATCCTTACTTGGCATGGAAAAGTGAAAGCGTGGTGGTTTGGCCTTGTTGATGAATAAGCTTTTATCACTTTTACACTCGAAGTCAGTTGGGATGTATAAAAGGGAATTTTTAACCGCTATATGCGCAGTTTCATGCAGCCGTATAATTCTGGTAGGTACTTAATACACTAATAAGACCTCGAGGCAGGAACAACTTTGCACATGTTTCTAGGATAAAACTCTCCAAAAATTTGACTTCATGGTGATAATGAGACTGGGAGAAAACATAATGGCCCTTCTCAGCCGCAAACAAATAAAAATTCTGGCAGGCAAAATAACAAACCTGGGGCAAAGTGTAGCCATCTGCAGAACAGCTGCTACCCAAAGTAATAGAGTTATAAAAAAAATAAACATCTGAGGTTAAACTGTTACATTCCTTTTCTACATTAACTGCTTAGATGAAGCCCAGATTTAAAAACAAAATCATCGAGCGCAAATCGGATGGCGAACGCCCGTCAGTCGGGCGACCTTCAGACGACATTCGCCCGACTTCCGTTCGTTTACAAATATTGAATGCCTAGGAATGTGAGGGTAATTCTAACATTGTGGCCCCTGTGGTAGTATGTAGGCTGCCTTTGTGACACAATTTCTTTTCTTTCGTCATTTCTATTATGCCCGCGCATTCCATCCATTGGTTAAAAAGATTACGACAGCAAAGAAACAACATTTATTGATATCTTACCTTTCTGTGAGGAACGATTTGTGTTACCTTGTCCGAGGGCAAGAGTCCATGGGAGGTTCATTATCAAAGATTTATATTTTATTCACAGACTATCGCACGAGCCTCGCGTATATGTGACAGGGACAGTTTTGGGGCGAAAAATACGCAAGACAATCCAAAGATTTTAACATCAGCCGACCTTCCTGCGATTGCGAAGTAAGTCCGAAGATCGTATATAATGTGACGGGGGTATAAGGCCCCATTTCCACTAGGACGGCGATCGTGCTGCGCTCTCACTGAGACCTACATAGGATATGTCTATCCTTCAACTCCACACTGAGAGTAACATACAAAACGTAAAAATGTGACTGAGAAGACAACAAAACGCACAAAGTGTAACAAGATTCGATTCTTTTCGATACAATTTGTTGATCAAAATGTCAAATTTTAGGTCGCAGGGAGAGTGCGGTTCGAGCGCCGGCCTAGTGGAAAGGGGTACTAAGCCACGCATATTTACCGCGACAACTATCGTGTCCCTGCGACACATTAGGTGGCTTATTTACAAAAATAGCCCAATTTACAATACAGCTGTTTTAAAGCTGGGACAATGTAGTTAGAAATCATGAAATTAACCAAAAAGTCTTAAGCGTGCAAACAAAGCATTGAGCGCAGATAGTATGATTACACAGGTGTAAAAACGCGCTTAATTTGAGAATAATTTACAACAGGTCCGTGGAAACCGTAGCACGCATGACAAAATGATTCGTATGAAAGGAACTCGAAAAAAAGTGAATAGACACAACAGAATATAATTATGAGACACGGGTTCCTCGTCTGTTCCCGTGAAAAACAAAGTCGTAAATCTGCCAAAGTTTCCCCTGTTTGTCTTTTGTTCATGTTTAACAGATTGGAACATATGGAATTATCTTTAATTTTCCCATTCTGCTCATTCGGACAAAGTACTAGTACTACTGTATATACGTCTAACTGGTATGTTTTGCAGCTGATGAATTTGTCTGGCAAAAACTGATGCCAGTTTTATACAGTTTTAAAACTGTACGCGCCTATTCTAGTGTAAGGCATGTGGCATACATCACTTTTAGTTGTCTGCAACATGATGCAATCTGTTGTTAAGAATGCTCCAGGCAGTTAGACAGGGTCCCTAATTCACCTTTCTCGTCCGCCAGTAACCGACCTTTGTTGACCCTTGGTAAGTGACTTTTGAGTTTGTTATGCCCCCTTTCCACTGGGACGGCGCTCTCGCCAAACTCTATGTGACCTGAAATTTTATAGATTTCCCAACGAATTATAAAGAAAAGAAACGACTTTTCTTCACATTTTGAGTATTTTGTTGTTCTCTCAGTATCACTTTTACATGTTGCATGATATAACTAGTATGAAAACAATAGAATAGAAATGATATTTTATGGCACCCCAATCTTGTCTGCAATTTTTTTGCGACTTGCTTTCATCAACTCGCTACTTTCCAGCCGTCGTCTCTTTGCTTGCCGTTAAAATACCTCTTGTATCTTTTATTTTATGATGTAAAGTTTTAAGCTGAGAGAGTCAATGTAACTGTGACTATAGCAGCAACTCAGTGTCAAAGTGGAGACCGTCGTTGAACACGGTTCAAACTCATCATCTCGTCAATCAGGTGTAAGAATTATTAAACACCACATACCCACAAAAAAGGTCTACAGTGGATTCGTAAATATAGTCTTAATGATAACAGTTCTCAAAAACTGGCCACAAAGTGGCACGTAAATCGTTAGGAAAATGCACAATACATAGATACTTAATATTAATTTGTCATCAGTCCCCGTGAAAAACAAAATCGTATATCTGTCAGACATTCTCGGCTTGTCTTTGTTCATGTTCAGAGATGAAAACATATTTGAAAAGCGCATTTTTATACCCTGAGTGCAAAGCACTTTCTGAGCAGACATAGAAAGATATTTGTACTCACAGATATGTATGAATTCGACTCCAATTAGAATTTGAAGGAGATGTCAAAACATGCCTGACTTAACTACTGTTCACGTCGAAATGAAATTTAGTTACGCTGTGGACGACAAAAACACAGTTTATGATGCTTTCGACAGTTAGGGGAGGGGCTAATTTGGCTGTTTAAGCGACAGATCTGGTTGGTGTAGCTCCCATCAATTGAATTTGGGATCCAAATACTTCTTGCCGTGCGCATGTGTGCTAACGTCCAGATTCAGTGACTGGCTGATTGCCAGGAATAATAAATTGTGCTGCACAGTCCGTATGCTGCATGTAGGTATAACTAACTTAAGATAGATCACATTTTAGTTGGTTTGTTTTCGTGTCTACGCTGGGCTTCAACGGTTGACATACTATATTTGCATCTAAAAATGAGGAGTTTCTCAAATGTTGCAGCTGTGATGTTCCAGTTAGACCAGAATAAAAACAAACTATCCTTTCGAATACCATATGATTTTACAATGAAATTCTTTTTAGTTGATAGCTGTATGGGCTAATTTGAAAATCGTCTACATCAGAATATTGCCGTCGCTATTGCTGTTTACGTCCCTGCCGCACATCTGAGACTTTCCCGTTCTCCTTCCCGGTCACGACACAGCTAATGTAGGTAGGGGGCGGATAGTAAGCCCTAAGCCATGCCTATTTACCACAACAACTATTTCTTACCTGCGACACATTAGGTAACTTGGTTACAAAAGATAGCCCCATACAATTAAACTGTTTTGAACCAGGGACAATGGAGTTAAGATCATGGCATTAACCAAAAAGTCTTAAGCGTGTAAAAATGGATACTTAGCGCAGATACTATAATAACACAGGTGTAAAAACGCATTCAATTTGAGAATAATTCACAAAAGGTCCGAGGAAACCATATAGCACGCGACAAAATGATTTGTACGAAAGAAACCCAAAGATAGCTACAGGGACAAAACAGAATATAAGTTTAAGACACGGGTTCCTCGTCTGGTCCCGTAAAAAAAACAAAGTCGCAAATCTGCCAAAAATTGCCCTGTTTATGTTTTGCCATGTTTAACAGATGGGAACATATCGAACTATCTTTAATTTTCCAATTTCGCCCGTCAATATAAAGTACTAGCTAGTACTAATATAGGTACTCACAAGTATGTTTTGAAACGGATGAATTTGTCTGACAAAAACTGGTGCAAAAATTGTATGAAAACTGTACACGCCTATTCTTAGTAAAATGGCATGTGAACTATTTTGCTTTAGTTGTCTGCAACATAATGCAGTCACCTTTCTCGTCCGCCAGTGACCAACCTTTGCTGAACCCTTGCTAAGTGACTTTTGAGTTTGTAATAACAGCATTTTCTATAAGAGTTGCAACTTGGAAATGAGACGAAGGGCCTGGGGTTGAGTTATAGTAGGTTTGAAAATAGTTGTAACCAAATTTAGCAATGGTCATGGCGTAGGTGGGAAACGAATTTGACTCCTAATTACACAAATACGTTCTTCCTACAAATTCTAAACCATCTTACAAGCCCTTCTTAACAGCCCAACCCTTCCACAATCAATATTTCAACCACCAATAAGCTATTAAAGAAAATAACTTTCGGCCGGCTGTGCGCAGCCAACCAGAGGACAACATTTTACAGGGAATAAGAGTCCTTCTTATGACTGACAACAATTCTTATCTATTAAGGAACCGTCTGGGAACGACGGGAGGCCGTGGTCTGCTATTTGTGACAGAAAGTAAACACCAAAATAATCAGTAATGCCCGAAATCATCAAACATACTTTAAAGAAAAATCTAAAGATTAAAGCATAATGTAGAAGACATAACTCATTTGTAGAACTGTATTCTTGGACGACGATAAAGCATTTAATTGTCCCACTTGACGTCTAGCACTCTCCACAAAAAAAGCAAATTAACCCCATTTATACAATGCATATAATTTTGTATGATCACAAACTAGGATATGTTTCATGGAAATTTGGGCATCAAAATCCAATGAATATAGAAGAGGTACCCATAGGTTTGATTGCTTTTTATACTTGTAATAGTTATTGCTGAAAAATGTGAGTACATCCACAAACATCCATATTTATCTGCTACACAAAAGAAATCAAATTCAAAATGCCTGGCAGCTAAAGACACCACGGAGTAATACAAACATCATATTCTAAACAGTCTTGGAATTTTGAATAAGTATGTAGGTGGATTAAGGTTTTAGCTATGTTTGATTACTAATAGTGTCAACTCAGACTTACCTATTCATTGAATAAGCTATACACCCAATCTTTGGTCAGTTACCAATTTAACGTGAAGATACCGGTTGGTTTCATGTTGATCAACTCTAGATCTGACCACAAAACTTGAAGAAAGTTGCACGTAGTTCTGTTTGCTACGAAAAAAAACTTTTGTGTTCACTGTCCTTTTTCTATGTCAGTATGTTTGTTTGTGCATGTGGAAGACAAAACGTGACAAGCTGTAAATCAAGCCATTATGATTTTTTTTCACATTGCTAATAAAAGTACTATGGGGATTGACCTGTCTTTGTCATTTTCTTAGCCATTTCTTGATGATTTCAGATAATTTGGTTGACGTGAAATCAGTTATATCATGCGGTAAACCATGGATTTTACATTTGAACCAAGCTGATTTGTTAGATCATTTATGCACAGAAGGAAGAGTAATGGTTTAATGAAAGTTGCTTGTGGGAACCCGACGATAATGTAAGTGCCCTATCATTCTACAACTACGGTTTGCGCTCGCTGTTTGTCAGGAAATCATTTAACGAATATAGGCTAGTACGTTAGACAACCTAGTATTCAAGTTTTGTGATGTGACAGCCAGAAGAGGGAAGGGGGGCATTTTCGATCACTTTTGTGAGGTCGTTTGCTGGAAGTTCTGTTAGACTACCTAATATTCCAGTTTTGTGATAAGTCAGCCAGAAGAGGGAGGGGCGTATTCTCGATCCCTTTTGTGAAGTCGTTTGCTGGTAGTTATCTTCAAATGTTACGTTACAAATTGACCGTTCATTGCCATAGCCGCCACCTTCGGAAGCGGTTACGTTTTATTTTGTTGGGGGGGGGGGGGAGGTGTAGTGTTGCGGTGTCGTTGTTTTGATATTTCTATCATAAGCTTAGGTCCTCTGTGACGAGAATAGAAAGGAAGTTTTATAGTACCCTAATCGTGTATGCACTTTTAGCGTTTCCCTTGCATCAGCGCGTTACTTTCCCGGCGTCGTCTCTTTGCAACAAATATCCAAAAGTTGCCCAGTTACACTCAAAAGAGAAGGTAGCTTGCCGTTAAAATACCTCTTTCATCTTTTATTTTATGATGTCAAGTTTTTAAGCTGAGAGAGTGTAGCAATGACCATAGCAGTAACTCGTACGAATTCACACACAAACACCCTGCCTCCCCTGCTATTTTGTTTACTAAGGGAAGAACTACTCTCAGACTTGAATATATGTACATTTTTTACATTTCCTCACAACTTTTCCCTTTTTCCTTATTTTTTAATCTGTTAAAAAGCATAATGTCTACGTTCAACCTTTCTATAGATCGTTTTCCCAGAACGTTCGAAAACTACTTCGCCACGCGGGGCGCCATGTTGGACACAGAACGGCGCTATTTAAGTTACTTGTGGGTTCAAGTGTGCTGTTAAGCATTCAGTAATGTAGCCAAGGCTAGATATCAGGACAAAGTGCCGATCGTCGAATACCCGGACATCTGTTGTCCACCTCCCTGGGTGACTATATAATGTTATGTAGAATCATATCATATACTGATGATATAGGCTTCGCGCGCCGGAGGACTAGCTACCGATCCCCCACGGATCGCTCGCACGAACTTTATACCTGTCCCATTATCCAGCTGCCTCCACTATCCGCTTGCCTCACAAGAGGAAAGATTTTACGCTTCTCTGACTCTGACTCCGTGTGACGATTATGGTTTTCTACTCCGGTCAAAACAAACAAACTGAGCTACGGCGTACTTCAGTCAACTACGGCGTAGTTTGACAAGGCGCGACGTAATCTGGCGAGGTCCCGCGTAGTTCACACAACGAGCTCCAATACGTCTTGACTTTCGGCCCAAGTACATGTACATGCCTGAAGTACCGTCTGACTCAACTACGTCGTTAAGTAACCATGGTTAAGCTGACTACAATCGCCCTGCTAGCCCGACAATTACCATGTTTAGCCATACTGCGACAAAGTTGGACTACAATGTCTTACCCCATCAATTTGTACGAGGGGGGTTCAATAAGTTCTTTGCCTCACCAAGAAATAACAAGCACAACTCAGATTTTCAGGCACAACTTCATAGTATGAAGTCTTTTATCAATATCCTCCAAATTACAAATCATTGGAGTCATTACTTTCCAGGCATTCGTTTTTCCTAAATTAGAAGGTAAGTGGCGAGAAAAAAGTTGTGTGAATTGTGATCAGACATGTGTGGGTCTAGTTTCCCATGCCATAAATTAACAAAAGACGTTGTCAAAATGTTTGATAATGATTCTCTTCCTATTTCAAGCAAAAAGAATTGGGTTTCTAACTTCCAGCAGCGCAAATTGACCCACACACTCAGGTCAGGTCAATTGTCCACGTTTTTTTCCTTCTCCCTCACCTAACGTTACTGGGTGTCGCCTGCAAAGTAATGATCACACTAATTTGAATTTTGGTACATATTTATATAAGACTTTATACTTGACATCTATGCTTCGAAATCTGAGCTGTGCTTATTTTTTCTCGGTAAAGTCGGGGACTTATTGATAACCCCACGTACATGTATAAAGTCTTATATAAATGTGTACCAAAATTCAAATTATTGTGATTATCATGTTGCAGGCGACACCCAGTAACGTTAGGTAAGGGATAACGAAAAAAAAAAGGTGGACAATTGATCTGCAACCTGAGGTGTGAGGTCAAATTGTCTGATCACACTTCACCCTTCTTTTTCTCCCCACTTACCTTCTAATTTAGAACAAACGAATGCCTGGAAAGTAATGACTCCAATGATTTGTAATTTGGAGGATATTGATAAAAGACTTCATACTATGAAGTTGTGCCTGAAAATCTGAGTTGTGCTTGTTATTTCTTGGTGAGGCAAAGAACTTATTGAACCCCCCTCGTACATCACCTTGACACCGTAACGTTACTGAATCAATAAAGAAAGAAAGAAAGAAAGAAATTCTCCCCCCAATACGCTAAACTGAGAACAAGACAAACATTCGAGCGTATAGCCAATATGAAAACCAGAAGAATTCCCTGAGGGTAAGATTTGGTCGTTTTAAACAGGAGGAGACATCGGTACATGTTTTCTACAATAATAGCTACGCATCATTGTTCACAGCAACAGAAGACAATCTTCATTACTTAACCTAGAATCTAGACAGTAAATATATTCCCACCTGTGAGACAAAATTGGTGACAACATTAGTGATCTTCAAGCCTGCAGTTCTGACCTGCCCGTGTCACACGTCATGATCTGTAAATACTGTCTGACCAGTTAACCTGTATCTTCACTTGACCTGGCTTGAGGAAAAAGTTCAATCACTAACGTGGGAAACGTATATGCTCATTGTGCATAAAACGGGAATAATGAAATGTAAATGCGCCGTATACCATGAAATGACTCTTAAACTAGTTTCCTCAAGAGGAGAGTGATATTTTCTAAAAGACCACATGTCTTTAAGTACACAAAATCAGGCCGCTAGAAGAGTGATTCAATCGAGCTTAGAAAAGGGGGTGGACTGTAACTAGTGTTGTTAGATAGAAACGGTGAGTAGGCTGTATCCTGTGTTCATGAACCTTGCAGTTAGCACCATGACGGCAAACATCAAGCACGTTTCTAACTAATAATTAAAAAAAAAACTTCTTTCCACGAACGGGTCCACCGTGTAAAACACAAGAGTGGAAATCGAGTAGCTTATCATCCAACATGGCCGTTCGAACGTTGGAACGCCACTGTGACGTCACATGAAAACAATCCATTGTTTACATCAAAAGATGGAACCGATGTCAATTTTCTTATTTCGTATAATTCAGTACCATATTTCACTGCTGGTAATCAGTTATTGAGTGCTGATGGTTATACTAAAATTCTGTTGTTTTCAATGCCATGATTTTGTGACTAAATCTGGATTCATATCATAAAGAAAGATTTAGTGTTTTGCAATACTTTTTTGTCTTATTATTTTTCGGTCATTATATAGTCCACATATACCAGCGAATAGGTTGCTATGTATTTGACACCCTGCAGGTATTCGTACGGGGAATTCCTATGTCCAGTTTTTGTTAGTATATAATGCATTCTGCGTCAGACAGGGGGTTGGCTTTGGTTTAGTGTAACAATACCCGATCTATTTATACCAATAACTTCGCAAACGTGATCTCCTTAAGACTTACACCTAACATTTCTCAAGTTAGAATTGATAGAAAGTGCACCTTACTTCCTAAAATGCTATCCTGCACTGTCCTTAGTGCCAGGGTCTTTGTTTGAACAGTGTGACTATGATTGTAATTGAAAAAAAAGGAGTGCTAAACTTTCCAATGATGGTGTCTGAGGTAGGGCTCTCATTGAACTAATCAACAATTGTGAAAGGTACTGAAAATTCTAATTCCCTTAGAATTCGAAACAAAATGGATGGTTGTCCTGCAGTCCCAGTAACCTTCGTGATCAACTAAGTCGAGCGCTAAACAAGAAATAGGAAAACAAATGAATTGGTAGCACATCTACCTAAAGGTGGGGTCACACCTGTGTATATATTTAAGTCCGTATGAGGCGCGCATGGGAGTATTTGCCTCCACCAGGCTCCACAGGTCGTTGGAAAAATAATAGGAATTGGACAAACGTAATCAGGTATCATGTCAGACGAGTTACCTGGGTCGCTAACCATATTTCTCGGTCAGCTAACTCACCTGGCATGTTATGTATCTATATTTGTCCAATTTGTTCTATTTTTTCCCGTGACCTGTGGAGCCTGGTAGAGACTATGGCCTCCATACGCACCTTAAACGGACTTGAATATATACGCATGTGTGACCCCACCTTAAGACCCCTTTCCACCAGACGGCGATTGCGCTGCGCTCTCACTGTGACCTAAATAGGATATGCGTAACCTTCGCTTTCAGGTAACCTTCGCTTTCACACTGAGTATATTTTACAAAACGTAAAAGTGTGACTGAGAAGACAACAAACACACAAAGTGTAAAAAGATTCATTTCTTTTCTATACAATTCGTTAAGCGATATGGCAAAATATAGGTCGCAGAGAGAGCGCTGCGAGAGCGCCGTCCTAGTATATCCTGTGCCCGTGAAAAACAAAATCGTAAATCTGTCAAAAATTCTATGGTTTTCTTTTCTCGCACTCAGCTTAAGCAAACTAGATGAGTTTCAATGTCCTCAATCGCCTTGGCGAGAAAAGCGATAAATGTTTGTACTCACGCGTATGTTGTGTAGCGATGGATTTGAATGTACATAGAATGTTGACAGTGTTGACGAGAATATGTCCCCTTCTCGTGAAATTGCAAGTTGTTTTTGCTGCCTTTGTCGTCGACGACACAATCCAGTCTATTGTGAAGCATGCTTCAGGCAGGTAGGGGGAGGGGCTAGTTCACCTTTTTAGTCGACTAGAAACTGAACCTGGTTGAGCCTCTCGGCTGTCTTTATCTTTTGTCGAAAAAGCTTTTTTTCTATAATAAGAGTCGTGGCGTATTGAATATTTGTCTAAACTAAATACTTAAATAAATATTTAAATAAATAAATATCTAAATATTTGGCGAGGATGTTCTGTGAAACGCATAATGATTGTTGTTGTTGTTGTTATTGCTGTAACCCCAAACCTGAAGTAGGACATGCCACACACAATGACCTGCGGGCACAACTGCCTCCGGAGAAATGTACAGTAATTGATTTGTTATCAAATCCATTCCAGACTTTCTATGTGCATTACCGTAGAATGCCACGGAAAATATATTGGCTTAACAGAAGTACTGCCTCCCAACTATTTTAAGTAACTACTTTGACTAAAGCACATATATGTCACCACTACCGGTTATGCCCATGTCGAGCATTCGGGAACAACGCTGATCCCGAACATTATCCAACCAAGGTCGGCGGTATGTTCAGATCAGTCACAAATTTCAGCAAGTCAGAGTTCGACCGTTCCATTATGTAGGGGAGATGTATATATTTACATTCCTAGTAACGGTATGTTTCAGAGCCATCTCCACATGAATGAGATTTCCTGCAAGTATATAAAAATGCAAATCTTAATACAACAATTGACGGAAGGATTGACAACAAAATACTCGACACCCTACTGTAAGTGGAGTCCTCCACATTCCTCTGGGCTCTCAAGGTAGCATAACAGTTTTTGGCCTATGGGGATTTACATTATCAAAGACCCCGAAGTGAGGGGGTTTGACGCCTCAAAATGTATAGCAAGATGCAAATGTTATAGCAGGGTGCAAACGTGAAAAACAAGAATTAGCAATATTAAAATTCAGGGTAAAATCAACAAAATATTCTAAAAAATAAGCTAAAGTTTGTCAGCTCGTTCTTTTTCACCAACTTGACCTTGATTTTTTTTTCATTCATGTAATAAAACTAGTCAAGGTGTAGAGCTGTACTAGATCTTAGTCAAGCCGTTCAAGTGGTTACCGAGATATAGGATCATACCACCCCATACACATAGTGTTAGTAGTAGTTACTAGATAACTAGGGTCGGCGTTAGCCAGTAGTTACTACTGTAACATCTCATCAAGGTGAACAGTGTTAGTTGTATTACTTCTAACGCTGTCACACTGTTCATGATGACGCTGAACTGCGCGCGTCTATGTGGATAACCAGGAGAGCAGAGGCCGTAGGTCATGCCTCTTAGGTCATCTAGACTACAGGTCACCGCAGGACTGTCCGATGATGGCGCGGAAACTGAAGGTCTCATACCGGACTTATGCCGTCCCCTTTATAACAATGCTTAATTATGCAACTTTGATGGGCGAAAATCCAATAAAGAAACAGCTC
>NC_049990.1:19449257-19489551 GCF_000003815.2 Branchiostoma floridae | reverse complement strand
ACAAAAGACTTTAATGCTGTTTTGACGTATCGGAGTAGCAATTAGATGTACTTTCTTAACACCTTGGGTTAGAGTAAAGTTCTCTGTGCATCTTGTTTTCATCTAAAATGGAATAGAATGCAAGAAATAGCTTTTTTTCATACTAAACCACTCGTGTATGCTGTAGGAAGAAAGAGATAGTAACTGTGAGGACATTTAGATAAAAATCGAATCGGACTGAGCCCCCAAAACCAAAAACATTCACATATGACGAACAGCTGTATAGTCACGCCTCTACAATTGGCAAAGTAGCTACCCACGTTTAGAAAAGACAGAGAAATGCTGCTGATCGTCCAGGTTAGTGGGGATTCGTGGCCCTGTCCGGTGGCCATTCTTAGACTAAGTGTGGGTGGGTAAGCGTGTGTGTGTTTGGGGGGGGGGGGGGTGGCTGCTGGGGGGGGGGGTCTAAAGAGAAGCAACAACACAGGTTTCGGCCAGAAAAATCGAAGTGAGGGATACATATCGTTTAGTTGTCTAGTCAGTTAAACCTTCTTTAAAGCATACGATTTGGGGGAGAAGCGGAATACAACAAGAGTTAATAACGTAGCTGACACAGCATAGCGCGTCGTTTTGTCTTGTATTGGACGCTGTCCCTGACAGTAGAACATAGACAGTACTAATTTTTCATTCTTTTGCTGTCCTGTGGGTCATTTAAAGAGACAGAACTTCGGAGAAACATCTAATGTCTGTATTTGACGCTTACACATGTGTTCCGCGAAAATGGGTTTACACTATATAAGGGGTATTTCTATACATTCCGTGCGTATGTGGTTGTCGGGAAATGCTTTATAGACGCCTTATACGATCCAGGTAGCTTTTCAATATGTCTGCATCTTACTAACGCACTTTTTGTGGCTTTTTCGTAACTCTAGATGGTTGCAAATCCTTCTAAAACGGGTATAATAAAAAGAAGAAGTAAATCAACCCCACGGAATATGGCCTCGTCCGTCACCATGGCAACGGATAGAGTTACGCAATGTAGCGATCGCTCAAAAGTCGTAGATTAATTCCTGGGTAAACATTGTTTTGAAATTTTTGCCCTAGCTCTTATTTTTAATTTCTTAAGAAAAAGAGACGTTTTAATTTCTATTTCAAGATCACATATCCAGTAATCAATAAAAAAATTGTTTCCCAAATCTGACCGGTGGATCGATTTTTATAACATCTATAACTGCACATAAATACTATCCAGAAAGTGGGGCTTTCCTTCAGTGACCCGCTGACCACATTACTCAGAACAAACAAACGTACACGTCCGAGAATCGCCCGACTGCCGAAACTTTTCCACCCGATCCTGTCAGAAATACACAACCTTTCATCTCAAATCCTTCGATATGACATGGGAGCGATAAAAGGCAACTTATTATCTACATAAACACACGATTTTGAGGCCCCATTCATATTTTGGAGGGAATACGTTTGAGTGCCCACCGGCGGAGTAATACCGGAACGAGACCTGAACTGTGCCGTCGTAAACATGGAATTTTGCCAACTATTCATGGCCGAAAATACCTGGAAATGTCTGCTGCTAGAATGTGGGATTCTTCATAGTGTTTACTTTTGGTGGGGTCGTCAAAGAGTACGGTTTCAAGGGGACCCACAAGCCCTTTTCCGTAGAGCGTTATCATGGCGGCAGTTTTAATTCTACGTACTACGAGGGGGGTTCAATAAGTTCTTTGCCTCACCAAGAAATAACAAGCACAACTCAGATTTTCAGGCACAACTTCATAGTATGAAGTCTTTTATCAATATCCTCCAAATTACAAATCATTGGAGTCATTACTTTCCAGGCATTCGTTTGTTCTAAATTAGAAGGTAAGTGGGGAGAAAAAGAAGGGTGAAGTGTGATCAGACAATTTGACCTCACACCTCAGGTTGCAGATCAATTGTCCACCTTTTTTTTTCGTTATCCCTTACCTAACGTTACTGGGTGTCGCCTGCAACATGATAATCACAATAATTTGAATTTTGGTACACATTTATATAAGACTTTATACATGTACGTGGGGTTATCAATAAGTCCCCGACTTTTCCGAGAAAAAATAAGCACAGCTCAGATTTCGAAGCATAGATGTCAAGTATAAAGTCTTATATAAATATGTACCAAAATTCAAATTAGTGTGATCATTACTTTGCAGGCGACACCCAGTAACGTTAGGTGAGGGAGAAGGAAAAAAACGTGGACAATTGACCTGACCTGAGTGTGTGGGTCAATTTGCGCTGCTGGAAGTTAGAAACCCAATTCTTTTTGCTTGAAATAGGAAGAGAATCATTATCAAACATTTTGACAACGTCTTTTGTTAATTTATGGCATGGGAAACTAGACCCACACATGTCTGATCACAATTCACACAACTTTTTTCTCGCCACTTACCTTCTAATTTAGGAAAAACGAATGCCTGGAAAGTAATGACTCCAATGATTTGTAATTTGGAGGATATTGATAAAAGACTTCATACTATGAAGTTGTGCCTGAAAATCTGAGTTGTGCTTGTTATTTCTTGGTGAGGCAAAGAACTTATTGAACCCCCCTCGTACGTAGCGGGACCGCACGAATTCAACGTAAAAGCGTAATCGGTGCATTTTGCGTCGAGCGATATTGGCCCCTTTAATATAACGTATTACGTAGAAACTGGATTTTACCGTAAATCGTAATTCATATTAATTGTTCGTAAAGCGTAATCAAAATGTCATTAAACTAGTCTACCGGCAAATTTTACCCGCGAAAATGCAGGAAATTGCGTTTCAGGTCGTATCATCAACCACCTACAATTTGCCGATGACGTTGACATGATCGATGGCTGTAAACAAGACCAACAAACTCACTTTAGCTGCCTGGACTCTACCAGTAGGAGATACCTGCGAGTTTGACCGGTGACTCTAGTGGTGGCAAGGCTTCTCTCATGATGTTCTCCAAGAAGATGTTGCAGAGTGTTGGTGACAGCAGGCACAGTGCCGCACTCCTACTGACGTTGGGAAGCATTCGCTGAACTCGTCTCCTATCATGACTATGCTTTGTGACGCATATGAAAATGATGATGATGCATAATTGTCTGAAGACGTATAAGAAAATGATGATGATAATGTGGCTGAATACGTATAAAAAATGATGATGAGGTGACTGAAGATGTATATGCAAATAATGATGTTGTGGCTAAAGATGTTATATATGGCAAGAAAATGAACAAGCAAGAACAAGTGACAAGGTGATATTCAAAGCACTCCCTTGTGATCCCGAACTTCTTGACATTAATTTGTTAGTTCAAAGTTAAACTTGAAAGCTGATCGATCTAGACGTACGGAGCAAATATACAAAAGTAGCGGTCTCCTCTCTCAGCACTGGAACACCAGATTCCAGTGCTATGGGAGCTTCAGCAATGGAACAAGGCCGTTCAGCATTAGAAGACCAGTGCTGATGCCGAGTCGACCCGTTGATTCAGCACTGAAACACCAGTGCGGAACCCACTACTTTATTTGTACATTTACACGTATGGAAGAAATTCAAAATGCAGCTCAAATGCGCTTAGGGTGAGTTTATGACATTTACATGAAACTAGGGGAAAACAAGGGGTGAGCCCGTAACTAGGCTGCCATTGGCAATTTGTTGACGGCGGTCAGTGACCTACTAGCAGCCATCTGATTGGTTCTCGTTAGAAACCGCCAGAAATCTAGTGTATGTCATGTAGCTTACGCGGAAGGGGGAGGAGGGTCTGCTTTTGAAGCCCGCACTCACTTTCATGTCATATAACGCCAAAACGACATACACCAGAGCCACCAAATTTGGTGAGTTTTCATAAAATGTATTAGGGAACAGTAGCACGACAATCGCTGATTTTGTTCTTACAATGTATTTTTCACATTTACTTCCTTTATTACTGCTATACTTTTACATCAATCTTATTTAATGTAGAATATCTTTCATGATTATAGATGCAAATATTATGCTAATTTGATGACGTCATCGGCTAAGATCCATATGATCAGATCAAGAATAACTAGCTGATTATCCCTTAGAATGAATATTAGTAACTATCTGGTATTTTTTATTAAAAAAAAAAAACGTTTAAATAAATGTGATTACATGTTGCAAAAAAATGTATTGTTGAAAATTCAAGGTGGTGA
Source organism: Branchiostoma floridae (assembly GCF_000003815.2). Classification (NCBI taxonomy): domain Eukaryota; kingdom Metazoa; phylum Chordata; class Leptocardii; order Amphioxiformes; family Branchiostomatidae; genus Branchiostoma; species Branchiostoma floridae. Next base: position 19,485,390 of record NC_049990.1, on the reverse strand, counting down.
ATTTAAAATGGCGGAGCCCAACTGGTATATTAGTTACGCATGGCATCATTGATGCTGCCATTGGCAAAACAAGTCGTAACAAACATTATTGATCTGTTATTTGTACTTGTTTTTACATTTTTGTGGCATACCTTGAAGTTTTCTGATGAGATCTTAAGTTGAATATGTAATATTGCGTCATGATAGCGTCAACATTCATACAATCTTCAGATATTATATCTCCATCATTCTCTAAAAATTTGATGACCATATTATAATTCGTTTTAGGAATTATAATTATATGAGTTAGAAATGGCGGGCCTCAACCTTGCATTTAAAAGAAAAAAACTTTACCGACCGTATGTACAACATAGTTCATTAGAAGATATCATTTTAAGGAATATCATTATCATATGATGATGCCTTACATGCTGCATGGCTTTTTACGAGTTGAATCGCTTTGAAAGCAAGGATACGGTTTTGAATGTAGCACTCTAAAAGTGCAGTTGTTCCAGTTTTTATAGCTACACAAATATATCCAGTCTGCTTAGTGTTCATAGTTGAACGTCACCGTCTGGCTGTTGTTGTTGTTGTTGTTTGCTGGCCCTGCTGCCATGGGAACGATGTTGTTCAGGCGCTGGCGATTGGCTCGCTCGTCTTTCCCAGGGTGTCGTGACCTTTGACCGACACCAGCTAGACTCTGGTACTCGTGATGGTGCTGAAACGAGCCCGTTAGTTCCTGGTATGGTCCGCTCTCATTGGTTGGACAGCTGTAGTCGTTGTTGACGGCCTTCACCTGTGGACGACCCTTACCCTCACTGCTCTTCATCATAAATGCGGTAGGTGGTACACGACCCTGAATCTGGTTGCTGCTCATCTTGAAGGTGCTAGGTGGCGCCGGGTCTCTAGAAGCTGATGCTGAGGGGACCGTGTATCCTTCAGCGTTTTCTTTCCCAGCAACATTCGGCCCATCGGGGGGAATTTGCACAACAGGTGGTGTCATGTACACTGGCTTGTCATCATTTATCACTGTAATGTAAACATAAGTTTGGCATTGTAAATGAACCTTACTAGGCAATAATGCATTCCACCACTTTTTACGAACAAATGTCAAGTCTGTACTTATCCACCTGGGTGGAGTGAAAAAAGTCGTGTTAAGTGCCTTTGCTAAAGGTGTGTAATCGGCGGAATGTCAAGGAATGTCCTGGGTTTCGGGCAAAACACACCATCAATACGCCACAACTCAAGAATGATCAATGGTACTGGTACAGTAGGAAGAAAAGGAGTTAAACATCTTTTTTATTACAACACGAATACTTGATGCTGACTTACCGTCATATACTGGTTCCTCGAGGGCGGGGTTGTTAACTGAAGTGGTTATGAGATGAGAGTTTCCCTGTCCCGTAATTGGCCTCTGTCGTCTCTTCGATTTGCACCAGCTGATTCCCATAGCCACGGCGATGACAAAGACTAGACATCCGGCCAGACTACCTGCAATCATGGCGGTCTTAATCGGCCACGGTCTCCTATATATCTCAACTGTGGAATAGAATGTCGCCATACATGTATATATTGTTTTATCAAAATTACACCAACGTGAATAGAAACGTAAAGTTAATGATATAGCTTGCTCATGGAAATGATTGATCAGAAGTACATGTATAAGTTTAAATCTATCAGCTATTGTGTATTTAAGTTACTTTAACTAATCTTTTTATATTACTATATTGTATCTTACATTTCATATAAGTTTTCGAATAGTTATAGTCTTATGTTTGAAGACAATGGTGGGGAAAAAAGCTGCCTAACATACTAGTATAGTTGCAACAAAACCACACAGAAAAAGGCTTACCGCATAGGTGTCCTTGCTTCTCGGTATCTGATGGACATTCTACAGTCACTTCTGTAGACGAGAAGGACTCGGAATCAGCCGTGTAGGTGACGTCATTGACACGGACGACTATGTCCCCGGAAAACACTCTTCTTCTGACGACATCAATGACGTTTTGCAGTCGTAACTCAGCACGGTGAACACTGCTCGAATAGCTTGCCGCTATGATGGTTTTCATCTTCAGCAAAACGTCTATTCCACCTGCATCTCGTATCATTCTTCGTTTTTGCGATTTGCCTTCTAACTTTCTGATAACAATACTCTCAACCGTGTCTTTGGCTGGTTTAGATTTTTTGACAGGCGAAGCTACAGCCTCCCTAAGAGCCTGATTGGGCAAATTATCTGACGTCAGATGAATGACAGATTCAGAGCTCTCGCGAGGTGTCATGAGCCAACTCACGTTCTTCAAATCTCGCCTCTTGCGAGAGTTGTTTTGACAAGAGACTCTGATGTTTGGGAAGGTCCCGTCACTACTGGACTCACAGAGGGGTACAGAGTTTTGGCTGGCGTACCAACAGACGCCCCATCGGCCGAAGTGATACACCATGTTGGATGTGATAGTGTGTTCGAACTCGTTGCTGTAATAACAGGGGGCAGTAGGAATGCTGAAACTAACCAATCTGGATACGCTGAGTGGCAAACGCCCTCCTGTTCAAAAATGAGAAAACACCTGTTAGGAACTGGTGGATATTTATCGGGGGAGGGCCGGTCCTCAGAGGGTCGGGTAAAAAAATTATACCCCTCTAGTTCAACTTTTCCCATGCAAATATTCAAGACGCCGATAAATCACTGCGTTCTTGTTTAGACATCTTCATACTTTTAAGTACTTGTTTTCATCGCGAAGCCCTTTATACTTAAATATTCCTTGAATATTATACTAGGGATACTATTCGTTGGCAATCAAAGTCATTCATACATGGAAAAAACATTTTGAGATAAAAGTTACAAGAGAGATGAGAAGTACTTACTATTGCAAACATAAACCCCGCCCTCCCACTGTCCATCCGGTTGGCACCGGATCCTGCGCAAAGACGGACTCAAACCGGAGTCGTTACAGACGACAGGACATGTTTTCACGCCGGCTGAGACGGAACATGCACCGAAGAAGCCGTTTGTAACTGTCGGTAGATCGTCTTTAAGGCACGTCAAAGTAGAAGTGGTTAGATATCGCGATGTGGCTGAAGCGGTGGAGGGTTGCCGTGTTGTAGAAGCGGTTGTGGTAGTAGTGGTTACGACTGGTGCTTGAACTGTCGCTGTGTAACCATACAGTTCACTTCAGTAACCATACAAAACATTAAAGAAACTCTTTCATTAATTAAGCATTCCCTATTGGTGATTCAGACATTATCTACATCGCTAATTCATAATTGCTTCTAGACATGTCAGTAATGCAAGATAATAAAGGGTAAATGTTAATAAATTACGCATTGTTGCAAATATCAATTAGTCGAAGGTTATCTTACGAGTGCATGTTGGGACAGGGTTGCTCCATGTTCCGTCAGCTTGGCACGTCACAGGAGAGACTCCGTTTAGTTGGTATCCCGAGTTGCAGGTGACTGTGACATTGTCTGGGTAGACGTGCGGTCCGGGAGGACTCAGTCCCCCGTTAGTTGGGGCCGTCAACGCCGGGCATGGTACGGCTGCAATGGTAAAATATACTACAGTTTTTTTTTAAACGATTGAACATTGACAGTGGTCATCTTTCTATTATCGACTTCTCTTCACTTTATTTTTTACCCTATATTTCACATGCTACACTCCGACATACGATGATATGGTTAAATTGAGGTAGTTCAATCTAAATATTGATTATAATGACAAAATTAGTCACCTGTTAAAGACGGCGTCGTCTGGCCATCAACTAAAAACAAAGAGTGATGATAAGTGATTAATCTTTATGTAATTACACAGAGTAATTGATTTGAACAGACACGGTGTTTTACATCGCCATAACCACTTTTCTTTAGTGGGTGACTGTGTTCCAAGATCTTAAGATAATTCTAGATCATGGCTTATAAAGAAAAAAAAGAGTCCTAGATCCAGAAGGGAGTGCTATATTTCGTTGAATATTAATTCAGTACAGAATATTACATCACGTTTTTTACCCGCTGAGGCGCAGTGACCTGAAATACGCGAACTAAACGAGGCGTATTTGAGACCTGGTTCGTAAACTGAGAAAAGTAGTCTTTGTGATTATATTTCAGCCATACCATGGTCACAGGTATGATGCGACATATCATATTCGTAATGTTTCTGCTTCTTTCTTCGTTATATTCCAGTCCATACATGGTTTTGGACCAGTGATCACCCAAGATTCCATCATTTTAGCGGATTGAAGTGTTTTTGGATTGGTCTATTGTACCTTTTACACGGGGTTAGCTAAAAGAGTCTATTCGTGCACGGGAGAAATTTTTTTTAATTTATTTTTTGAGCTTGTGTGATAAGTATTTTTTAAAAGGATAAGTGTTAAATGATTCCATATTTGATGATTGTGAAATGTCCGTTGTTGAATGGGGCGGGAAATGGCTGAAATATACAGTCAAACCTGCCCAAGACGACCACCCGGGGGACCGGACAAAAACGGTCGATTTGGACAGGTGGTCGCTGAGAAGAGTATCGACTCAAAAAATGCCCTATGCAAAGTATAACGGTTTCCGTTGTGTTTAATGGCAAATAGCAAGCACAATGCACGCACGCAAAGAAGCGAGGTATTTCATGTCAAATACAACACACACACTGTAAATTGTAAATTTAACCCCAGCTTTTATACGATACAGTATAATATTTGTACACTAACGTTTTAGACAGTAAGGGAACTTTGATGCTGTCAGTTACCATACAAGCCTTTATGCGTCGCTGTGTTCTTGATGGCCGTATCTGAAATAACTACGGTGCACCTTTCGAATTCTATGCCCGGTACGTCCCAATAGCGTACTTACCCAAGGGTGAATGTACAGTACAGTTGGACAAAAGCACTCACACAGATCTTTCTTTAAAGGTATGAGCTACACAGATCTTTCTTAGAACTTTCCTCCCATATTACAGTAGACTGCCCCATTGACCCACCCATTGACCGCCGCAATCTTTATTCTAAACATAACATCGTAATGGCAGTCAAAATCCGTCGCAAACTGGTCGATTTCGGCACAAAATCGCGCTAGTTATCATCAAAAATCTATGAAAACCTCAATTTTGAAAATGATGCGGTCGTTAAGGGGCCCAATTTGGGCCGGTCGCGGTCGCGTTGGCCAGGTGGTCGTTGAGAAAAGGTCACTTAATGCTTACGTCAATAGGAAAAAAAATCGGGACCGAGAAAAAGCGGTCGAAATGGCCAGGTGGTCGCTGAGAAGAGGTGGTCGCTCGGGCAGGTTTAACTGTACTGTATTTGCTATCAAGCAATTGCCATCCCTTCTAGTTTTTTTTTTAATTGATGCGCACGTGGATGTCATCTATATCATCAAACCAACATGGCCTAACAAGTGAGCCACAGGAGATTAATAAATCTCTTGTGCCAGGCCATGCATGTTAAAGACACTCGACTAGCCATCTATTACATGATTGTAAATGACCAAATCCTAGGTACAACAGTGGGAGGAAAATATTTACTCATAGATCGGCAAAGCTGTGGAATTCGTTACCTAGAAATTTATATACAGATAGATAATATTGTCTCTGACACGCGATTTTTCAAGAGGATGAAATACCAATTTTACAGGTCATAGCGCTTTTTAGTGTATATTTTAGTATGCCCTCTGACCTCACTTAATGATTCTAGACTGTGTATCTGTTTGTATGTAAGTCTTATCTGTATCTTTCTGTCATAATTGTATCTGATCATGTATTTGTATATACGTCTATACTGTATGTTTTTTATTGTATGAGCCCTGGAAGATTAGCTCTATCGGAGCTAAAGGGCATAGATATATATATCACAATAAACTCAATAAAACTCAACATAAGCAGCCGACTATTTGCAGCACTCGCCCTTTTGATGCACCCTGTGGGTACTTTATGATATACAATCAAACCTGTATTAGCGGCCACCTTTTCATAACGGCCACCTGCCCATAGTGGCCACTTTTTGTCGGTCCCTTGGATTCGTAATGATTAAGAAATAGGCTTAGCAGCCACCTGTCCAACGCGGCCACGGCCACACGATTTCCGGTCCCGCAGGTACAAAAACACTGCCGATTACGGCCACGCGGACCGCTGATCTATGTTTCGGCACGCGTTCGGCCATATACAACTGCCGTATCGTCACCCTACGCCGGATTTAAAACCTCTTTGATTTATTTTCAAAACAAAACTTCGTAAACTGGCGCTACCCATACCCGCCGACAAACGAGGTCATATAAGGTCAATAGACGACACCAATATTACAGAGGTAAATTGCGTTAAAGCAACGTTCTAATACACTATCGCTTAGGTTAATTTTTATCACAAAAATTTTCTAAATGAATTGTTACAAAGACAAAATGATATGAACTTCAGACTATGGTGGATTGTATTCTTACATTTATTAAGAGATAAGTCTAAAATGACGAGACTTTTCTTGTGAGTACCACATTAGCATAATGGGCGAACCTGACGTGTGAACGCGGGAGGGAACACACGGACGGCGAAGTATCAAAGGATACAAGACGAAAGATCAAAGAAATATGACGATACCGGTCTCTTCAGACAATATCAACTGTAGAACATTTAAAACTTTTTATAGCTTTTGTTTTCTTAATACATATAGTGTAAAATCATTGCAGTACATGTACAGTACTGTATTATGTGAATAAAGATCAGTGGGTACTAAAACCATGTGTAACTTATTGCTTGTGGTCAATTAATTAGCATATTCTCTATAGTGGCCACCTCTCTATAGTGGCCAATTTTGACCAGTCCCTTGAGTGGCCGCTATAGACAGGTTTGACTGTAATGTGAAGTGGTATGCATTTTCCACTTCCAAAAATCAATAACTATCGGAAGACAACAGTTTTGACTGTTGTCGTTATCAGTCAAGTGGACTTATAACCATTTAAGTACAAAGGTAAAGCAAGCATATTTCCATTTGACATATTCCCTAGAGCTAAGGGCACAACCCGCCGTGCGTGCTGTCTACGTACAAATACGTGGGCAATATTTTGGGATCCGTTGGTGGTCAGTACCACCTCCGTACTACGAAATCGTACGTTATCCAACGGATTTGAGAGCACGCAGACACGCCGTAGCACTTATAACGTGCATGGAAATCTTTCTCTGCGTTGGGGCTCCGGATTCACCCCCTGTACGAGCCAGTACGGGCGACGCGTTGCATGACATTGTGGTAATCGCACAAACATCGTACGAACAACTCAATTACCACTTGCGCATCGAACAATTCACTCAACCACTTTGGCCAAACGTGGCGTGCAGACCACATTCTTACACCTGGCGTGTGTAACCGTGCGAGTGACGTGAGTTGAGACGTGCACCCTCCCGCTCTTGATATTCCTTCCTCACGTTTTCAGATAGACGTGGCGGACGCGGCATCCAAAAAAAAACGTACTGACAAATAACACGTACGGCGGGTTGTGCCCATAGCTTAACGTATAATTACTTGCATTGTCAGGCGTGAAGCGGGTTAAAATCAAATGCCACTGCACAAATTAAAAACAACACAGCACGAAAACAACTATTTAAGCAAAGTTTCAGAGATACGCATAAAAACCTTAAAGGCGGAGAAATATTTCAGAAGATTTTAAGATCTATTAAAGGCATCGGAAACATACATCTGGCCTTTACGTAAGATTTCAGCGTTTGTAAATGTAACTTAATCTGTCGTGTTTCTTTACGTGAATTTTACATGTATTTTAGTATGCCGAAAAGACAACTTAAATGTCTCAAAAGTTATAAAAAATCATCCGTTTTACTGTTTTACCACAGTGGTAATATTTCAAGTTTTTAAATATAAAACTGAGAAATACCGTTTCTCTAGATCTGTTTACCAAAATTACCTCGGCTATGTCAAATATAATAAGCCTTTGTCTGGCGTTTGATAAAGCATTGCGTCATCTGTTCTAAAACAGTGGCAAGATTTACTGTCAAAACTGACAATTGCGTTTTCCGGGACAAAATGTTATGTTAATACCTCAGAAAAGTCAAATACAATATTCTTCTATGTTGTTTGTTCCGAAAGCATATGGCGTATTCGATCTTTCTGTGCGCAATTTTTGATTCGAACAGGGAATACCTCTTACGTTTAGCTTATATGCGCTCTCTTACGTTACATGAAATGCTGCGTTTTTCTGTTGAATATACGGCATCTGTAATCTATTTCAAACCGCCGTTTACGCAAAGAAGGGGGGGGGGGCTTCCCCGGTTTAGCTTATATGTTGCCAAGAGGTATATGAAATGTTGCGTATTTCTGTGAAACATGCGACATGTTTAATCTTTGAATCCGCTCAGTTTAAGCAAACAAGGGAGACCTCCCCCGTTTAGCTTATATGTTGCCAAAACTGTACATGAAATGTTGCGTATTTCTGTTAAACATACGACATGTTTAATCTTTGAATCCGCGCAGTTTAAGCGAACTAGGGGAGACCTCCCCCCTTTAACTTATATGTTGCCAAAACGTTTATGAAATGTTGGGTATTTCTGTTGAACATACGACATGTTTAATCTTTGAATCCGCGCAGTTTAAGCGAACTAGGGGAGACCTCCCCCGTTTAGCTTATATGTTGCCAAAACGTACATGAAATGTTGCGTATTTCTGTTGAACATACGACATGTTTAATCTTTGAATCCGCGCAGTTTAAACGAACTAGGGGAGACCTCCCCCGTTTAACTTATATGTTGTCAAGACGTATATGAAATGTTGGGTATTTCTGTTGAACATACGACATTTTTAATCTTTGAATCCGCGCACTTTTAAGCGAACACGGGGAGACCTCCCCCGTTTAGCTTATATGTTGCCAAAACGTATATAAAATTTTGCGTATTTCTGTTGAACATACGACATGTTTAATCTTTGAATCCGCGCAGTTTAAGCGAACTAGGGGAGACCTCCCCCGTTTAACTTATATGTTGTCAAAACGTATATGAAATGTTGCGTATTTCTGTTGAACATACGACATGTTTAATCTTTGAATCCGCGTAGTTTAAGCGAACTAGGGGAGACCTCCCCCGTTTAGCTTATATGTTGCCAAAACGTACATGAAATGTTGCTTATTTCTGTTGATCATACGACATGTTTAATCTTTGAATCCGCGCAGTTTAATCGAACTAGGGGAGACCTCCCCCGTTTAACTTATATGTTGTCAAGACGTATATGAAATGTTGGGTATTTCTGTTGAACATACGACATTTTTAATCTTTGAATCCGCACAGTTTAATCGAACTAGGGGAGACCTCCTCCGTTTAGCTTATATGTTGCCAAAACGTATATAAAATTTTGCGTATTTCTGTTGAACATACGACATGTTTAATCTTTGAATCCGCGCAGTTTAAGCGAACTAGGGGAGACCTCCCCCGTTTAGCTTATATGTTGCCAAAACGTACATGAAATGTTGCGTATTTCTGTTGAACATACGACATCTTTGAATCCGCGTAGTTTAAGCGAACTAGGGGAGACCTCTCCCGTTTAGCTTATATGTTGCCAAAACCGTACATGAAATGTTGCGTATTTCTGTTGAACATACGACATGTTTAATCTTTGAATCCGCGCAGTTTAAACGAACTAGGGGAGACCTCCCCCGTTTAACTTATATGTTGCCAAAACGTTTATGAAATGTTGGGTATTTCCGTTGAACATACGACATGTTTAATCTTTGAATCCGCGCAGTTTAAGCGAACTAGGGGAGACCTCCCCCGTTTAGCTTATATGTTGCCAAAACGTACATGAAATGTTGCGTATTTCTGTTGAACATACGACATGTTTAATCTTTGAATCCGCGCAGTTTAAGCGAACTAGGGAAGACCTCCCCCCTTTAGCTTATATGTTGCCAAAACGTACATGAAATGTTAGGTATTTCCGTTGAACATACGACATGTTTAATCTTTGAATCCGCGCAGTTTAAACGAACTAGGGGAGACCTCTCCCGTTTAGTTTATATGTTGCCAAAACGTACATGAAATGTTGCGTATTTCTGTTGAACATACGACATGTTTAATCTTTGAATCCGCGCAGTTTAAGCGAACTAGGGAAGACCTCCCCCCTTTAGCTTATATGTTGTCAAAACGTACATGAAATGTTGCGTATTTCTGTTGAACATACGACATGTTTAATCTTTGAATCTGCGCAGTTTAAGCGAACACGGGAAGACCTCCCCCGTTAAAAGCTCCTTGGTTTAGCTTATACTTTTGTGTAGTGAGTGGTGTTTAATCATGATATTTTTCTTACTATCAAACGGCGAGCATTTCTACTACAAGTAAATGTACGAATGATTTCTTTATCTACAAGCAAGCGTCAAGAAAGAACAGTCTGGACATACAGGCAGTGTCTTCCCGTGTTGCTTGTGTTTGTTTTGGTTATTGTGATATGCGTGGGCAGGCTAGATGTAAATTTATTCAGCGTTAATTCGTACGCGCATACCGCATGCGGCGCGCCTCCGTCTGGGGCCGGCATACTATACATACACAGCGGCTGTGTCATGTGATAGGATGTATCCAATGGCAGAAAAGAGTGGGGGGTTCAAATTTACCATAAGGAGCGGTTATTTTCCAGGCGCTCATTTGAAAAGTAGTATTGAAGAACGTTAGGTGGCGCTTTTAATAGGCAGCCGCATGATTTTTGCTGTCTCTGCCTAAGGGCCCTTTTAAGTGTTTCTAGTCTCCGTTTTAATAGCCAGAGTCTATATTTCGTCGTTGGAATGTGTTCTGAACATCCCCTGCTGTTTCTGGATGGATCTGAGTTTTCTAGCCAGTTTTAAAGCTGTACAACGTTTTAGCCTGTGTTGGCGTCTTCATCACTAGTGCAATAATGGCGGCTAACCACACCTGGGGATATTCTGACGGATATTTGCAGAGCGTACGGAAAGCATCCCCACCCCTGAATCGAGAATTGAGATCGACCTTGCATGGCCTAGGCATCCTGAAGTGGAGGAGCAGACCTAGAGGATGTAAAGCCGGTAGGAACCATGCACGACACATACAAACAGTCATTGGGAATAGACCGTCCGCTAATTACATCCAATCAAGGCATGTACCCCAGCTGCTTCCTGTCAGGACAGAACAATGGGTGAAAACATTCCACCGGCCACGGCACATGCCACAAATTCTGCTTACCAACACCAGGTCGCTTGTAAACAAGCTTGATGAGTTTCAAGCGATCCTGTCCACTACCAGTGTTGACATCGCAGTTGTGACTGAAACATGGTTTACTCCACAGCTACCAGCCGAACTGACATCCATACAGGATTTTAACCTCTTTTCTAAATGCAGAAGTGACAAGCGAGGAGGGGGAGTCGCGGTGTACACTAAGGAGAATATTCCCTCGAAGCCAATAGACATTGCCGTCCCAATAGAACTTGAGTGTGTTTGGGTGCACATCCGTCCCAACTGGCTCCCGAGATCTGTGTCATCTATCGCTCTGTGTGCGGTCTACCATCCACCCAACTCACCTCATGAAGAGGCATTACTGGATTTCTTGTCTAAGTCGATTGATGACATTCGCAGACAATACCCTGACGTCGGCGTGGTTGTCCTCGGCGATAAGGCTTAACCGCCTGGATGTTAGCGGCCTGTGTTTGCAGCACTCACTGACACAACTCGTGAAGGTGCCGACTCGTGACAATGCCATCCTCGACCAGATACTTGCGTCTGACTGCTTAGCCGCTTACTACCAAGAACCAACAACAGGTCCCCCGATTGGCGACAGCGACCACAACTGCGTTTTCTGGGAGGGGAGTCCAACTCCTTTCACCGGTAGCGAGACACATAAGAAACAGGTGAGACCCCTGCGTTAGTCAGACTTGCGGGCTTTTGGATGTTGGACCACTCAGCATACGTGGGAAGAAGTGTACTGTGCAGATAACACACAGGAGAAGTATTCAGCATTCTACACCACTCTCCTTAGTGCTGTGGACAGTTTCTTCCCTAGCAGGACTGTACGAATACACAAGCAAGATAAGCCCTGGATAACTCCACATCTAAAAACTCTGATCAGAGACCGACAGAGGGCATTTGCAGAAGGGAATCGCCCTAAGTGGAAACACCTTCGTAACAAGATCAGTAAAACCATTCAGTCCTCGAAGAAAGCCTTCTACAAGAACAAGATTGAGCACCTTAAAATGGCTGATCCCAGAAAATGGTACAAAGCCATCAAAGAGCTAACCAATAGCAGCAAGGGACAACTTTGTGTTGAAGTGCCCGGCGTCCCGTCTTCATCGCCCAAGTCTGTAGCGAACGCCATCAACGTGCACCTGGCAGCAGCATCACAGCAACACGCCCGGCCCCTCTGCAGCTCCAGGATCTCCCAGCGTACCTGCCTGCCCCAGCCCCACCACCCACTGTCTCTTTCTGGGATATGTGGCACAGGCTTAAGCAGGTAAAGCTCGGTAAGGCTACTGGCAGTGACAACATTTCCCCCAGAATTGTCCGGGAGTTCGCGTTTGAGCTGAGCCAACCGCTGTGCGATATTATAAACACATCGCTCTGTCAGGGTGTTGTTCCTGAGGCTTGGAGAGACGCGGACGTCATACCGGTCCCGAAGGAAATGCCGCCTAGTCTGTCAAAGTTAAGACCCATCTCACTGACATCAGTGTTTGCCAAGGTGTGCGAAGGTATCGTTACAGACTGGTGTCTCAAGGACATACTTCCTAGTGTAGACCCGCGCCAGTATGGATCCCTGCGTGTCCGGTCGACCACACACTACCTTACGCTCCTGACACACAAGCTGCTGGAAACAGCCGACAAACGAAGCCATGTGTCAACACTAGTGCTCACGGATTTCACACGGGCCTTTGACTCTGTCCATCACCAAACTGCCGTCAACAAAATGATCGAGCTCGGAGTGCGCCCGTCTGTCGTTCCATGGATCATCAGTTTTCTCACCGAACGGCGCCAGCGCGTCAAGTACCAAGGTGAAGTTTCCGAATGGCAGACATTAACATGTGGAGTACCTCAAGGTACCAAGCTAGGGCCATTGATCTTCTTGGTACTTGTGAATGACGCGGTTCCTGCCGATCAATCTACAGCAGACACTTTCAAGTATGTCGACGACCTGTCGTTGTTGGAGCCACGACACGTGCTCAGTGCGCCAACCATCCAAGATGACATTGACGGCTTAGCCCGTTGGACTGATGACAACCACATGACATTAAATCCGCCGAAATGTAAAGTCCTCGTGTTCTGTTTCATGAAGCACCCCCCACCCCCACCTGTGATCACAGTTGGTCCTACACAGCTGGAGGTCGTCGAGTTTGCACGTATTTTAGGTCTTACATTGCAAAGCAACCTCAGGTGGACGAAACATGTTGAAGGGATTGTAGGGAAGGGAAGCAGAAGACTGTACATGTTAAGAACACTGTCCAAGTATTGCCTGACTACCTGTGACCTTGTTCTTGTCTACATTGGTTTTGTTCGCCCGGCTTTAGAATATGTATGCCAAGTATGGCATCCAGGTTTGACCGTTGCAGAATCTAGGTCAATAGAGAGAGTACAGAAGAGAGCATGTAAGATAATCCTTGGACAGAACTACACCTGCTACAGCTCTGCACTCACTGAACTCTCTCTCACACCACTGTCTCAGAGACGAGAGGAACTGTGCAGAACGTATGCTAGTTCCATCTGGAGATCCCCGATCTACAGAAACTGGCTCCCACCATGCCGTGGGGAGATCTCAGGTAGAGAAACTCGATCTAGTAACAGGCTCCAGACTCTGAAAGCGAACACTACTCGTTTCAAGAGAAGCCCGATTAACTATATGGTTTCCCTGCTAAACGATGACTCTGTGTGAATAGTTTTTAGATTGCTTAATGGTGTTAGTCGGTAGAATGCCTGTTTTAATGATGACAATATGTATTTTATTGCAATTGTAAATGTAAATGTGCCTATCAATTCAGCCCTAGGGCTGCTATCTGGGCCATGTATATTATATGTGTTTGAATAAACCAGTCATCATCATCATCATCATCATCATCAAGAAAGTTTGGACCTGTTCTAACCCGCAAGTTGTGGCCGTGACACTGCTGTTTCCGCCTAGGACCCCCGGTGACGGAATTTGACGCAAAGATGTAGGTGGCTATCATTCTGTACAAGTTGATGTTGCTGGAAATCGACACAGATTGGGAAATCACGACCATTGTACCATCCGGATTAATAGAAGCCGAGACTGCAAGCTGAACATGTTTCGCGTCCAAATAATCCAAGAGTCCAAGACCATCCAACAACACGAGTCATATCGGCCACTACTCTAGATCTTACCGGATTCTTATTCCTGTGGTGGCCAGATGGAACTGTGTGCTCTTTTTAACTTACGCCGTGACGCTTCGCCCGACACTGGAAATGGGACTGTGGACTTAGATGCTGCACGGAATTGCACAGCCGTTGTGATTGCTTCAACTGCCGACTACATCAGAATGATAGGCCACAAATACCTAGTAGGCTGTAGGTTTTTTTTTACTTTTCCATGTAATGTTTTCTCGTAATTCAATAAAATTTCAAAGTTTCATCCATTGTATTTTCTTGCTTTAAAACGTGCTTATGATTAACTTTATCCCGCTAAAATGACACTTATCCACACCTTATAATCACCTTAATCCACACGTATATGAGACGTAGAGAGGTAACTTTAAACATGTCTTAAGGGTGTTTTAGTACGTATTTATGACAACTTTTAGCTGCTAAAAGGACAAATATAGACACATTAAAATCCTCTTAATGCGCATGTATATGAGACGTAAAGAGGCTTCAGAGAAGATAAAAGGGAACTTTAAACATGTATTAAGGGTGTTTTTATAAGTGTTTATGACAACTTTAAGCTGCTAAAAGGCAACAATACACATCTTATAAACATCTTAATGCACACGTATATGAGACGTAAAAAGACTTACGAGGAAATAAACGTGAACTTTAAACATGCCTTAAGGGTGTTTTAATAAGCGTTTATGACAACTTTAAGCTGCTAAAAGGGCACCAATACACAAATTATAAACATCTTAATGCACACGTATATGACAAGTATAAAGGCTTCAGAAGAAATAAACGTGAACTTTAAACATGTATTAAGGGCGTTTTAATAATCATTTACGAAATATTTAAGCTACTGAAAGGCAACTTAAAAAACCGGAAAATACGGATCTATAAGCACCTAATGATCATCTTTACGCACACGTAAATGAGCCGTAACGATGTTTAAAGTTTTATGAAACTTAATATTTAATTGCAATTTAAATGAGTTTTGATAAACATTTACAACATCTTTAAGCTGCTGAAAGGCAACTTAAAAAAACGGAAAATACGGACCTATCCGCACCTATAAGCCACCTAATGATCATCTTTACGCACACGTAAATAAGCCGTAACGATGCTTAAAGTTTTATAAACGTAATATTTACATGCAATTTAAATGAGTTTTAGTAATTATTTACAACAACTTTAAGCTGCCGAAAGGCAACTTAAAAAACCGGAAAATACGGACCTATCAGCACCTACGTAAAGACTACGTAACGCCAATCTTTACGTACTCGTATAAGAGATGTATAGATCCGTAAAGAAGGAAAATACGTCAACGTTAAGCATCATTTAAGCATGCTTAAATTCCGTTTTTCGTGCCGTGCAAGCGCAGACATTTTAGCTTGGAGGTGAGCACTGACCTGAAAAGGTCTCATTCACCACAGAAAGAACAGACACGAAGATTTACATGCATCATACTCTTTTCCATATGGAACACAACGGAGATGTGCAACCTTTTGAACGAACAAAAGGGACTATGTTTGAAAAGTTTAATCATGTTTTTTAAACCAGCAAAGTAACTCTTTGTTTGGCTCTGAATAAGAAACATTTTAACTGGAACCAGTGCTTGTCTATAGCTAGACGCTATCCGACAGAACAAGATACACCAAAGCTCTGTAATGACGTACTGGTAACGCATCACTCTGAAATGTAACCTCACATACACCACACTAGCATGTGTCGCCTCTCTAAAGACACCACCTGGACCTAGTAAGGAGTATTTAGGGCACGTATCGTCATACTTTTAGGGGGGAAATATCAACAAGATACAAGCACTTTGTATTTTTATCAAAAATTGTTTCCGGGTGTCCCACCAGTACATTTACTACGTATAAACAAAAAGGATCTTACCCTGACAGACACTCAGAAGACACAGGAGTGTTACCCCAAGTGAGGGTGTGCGGCACTTGGTCTTCATTTTCTTCAAAACCCTTGAACACGACTTCCCAACATAAGAAAATCGGCGAGACGTGGTTCTTGCCCCGTCCATAAAGCAAACCTATGTCGCAACATCGCCCAAGGGCGGGGAAAACCAGTAAGCCAATAAGATAGTTTATTTGCAAGTTTAATCCCCTTAGGCTAATTGCAGCATATGGTAGAAAATTAGGGGGCTTACATGAACAGTGATAAACATCATTTTGAAAAGAGACTAATTGAATGCTAGTGCTGGCTAGATCAAGATAGGATTGCATTGTGTTTAACCTCTTTTTTTAAAGCAGAGAAAAAACAGAAGGCGCTCTTTTCATACAATTTGTTGGTTCTTGGGAAACTGAATGACTTAAATTTTATGCTCAATAGAAGGATAAATATCTGCTTCATAGAGGCATAAATATTTGCTATATAGAAGCTCTTTCATTCAACGACACCTTAAAAGCATTTGACTTTTAGTGCGGCGCGCAACCCGCCCCTTTACTTTACGCATTGCAAGCTCGTGGGGTCAGAGGGGCTTGTCGGAAAATATTTGCAATTTACATAATATATTTCGGAATTTTTCTTGGTTCTGTGGTGGCAATAACTGACGGTAAAGCGGGGTAAAACGACAACAAAAACGACAGCACGATGCGACTAACCAAAACTATAGTGGGATGGAGGCCCGACGCGTGACGGTGCCAGTCATGATTGGAATTGGCTGGACGCCAAAAGGTGGGTCGGACTGTACTAATTCGATATAGGGGTAGGTGAAGCGTGACCAGAAAAAAACAACATCATTTTCCACTAACGGTTTTTGTTTGTCTGGTGGTAATGAGTGGAAGATTTAAATGGACTGCTACCAATATAGCGCTCACACTGCTCACAGACAGAAGAGATTGGAGGGGAAAGGACTCCCTTCAATAGAACCATCTTCTTGAGTCTCTTCCGAAATACTTCATTGATGAAGAACGGGCCGGGTTTAATTTGCAAAACTATCCTTTTTTCTCTACCCTTTACAAATCAAGTTAGATATTGTTATGGATTTAAAGGATTCATATTTATCATTTTCCTCGTTTCAATTGCCAAAAATGATAATAACATTCTAGTACTCGCTCATGCAAATACCGTGGGACGTGGGAAGAGAGCATGCGCATGTAAAGCGTACATGTATGTCACATTCTTTGAAGGTGTGTGAGTGCTTTTCAGTCTTCATTTAGTCGGGTCAGATTATTGTTTAGATAAACATATATACTATACGTTGGAAGCTGAACCCTTTATTTTACGTTGATTTTTTTTACATCGTGTTTTGGACATTCAATTTGAATAACATGTAATGTCATTTAAAGTTTTGGCAAGAAAAACACGAAAAAGAAAATGTATAACCTTGATACACAACTATACTATGGAAAAGAAAACATTGACAATGTATAGTTGAAATCCGAAATATTCAATATCTTGGTCATAAACAACACTAGACTAACAATTACGAAACGAGACGACATGTTACATACTGGTAAAATAACGTATAAGTCAGCATATAATGAACACAGCATTGTTGGAGCCAGACGTGCCCAAGGAAATTCCACAGAAGATCCAGAAAGAAAAAGAGAAACAGCGCAAGTACTACAACAGACAGGCAAAGGATTTGCCACGTCTCCAAGTAGGAGACACTGTAAGATGCCAACCGTTCACCGCAACAACAAACCACTGGAAGCGTGGAAAGGTGATAGCGGAAGTCGGCAAGAGATCATACGAAGTACAAACCGACGACGGAGGAAAGTATCGTCGCAATAGAAAGCACCTCCGTCAAACCAGAGAAACAACTCCTGATGTGGACAACATGGAGACAGAGAACAACCTTCCAAGTCCAACAACAACAACGACGACAACACCACCAGCAGAGACAGCAGTGAAAGACGACACAGCTGGACAACAGATGACAACACGGTCCGGACGAGCAGTTCGACCTCCAGTGCATCTGAAGGACTTCGTAAAGTAATGCATGCATGAGAAGACAGATATATTATAGATTTAGAGCAAGCATGTTAACTTACTAATACCCGCGAGGAGCCCATGGACCATGTCAAGAACAGGAAGGACTCTAGTTTGCATAGCAACTGAGATTGCAAAGGACATGTGATCGAGAACAAAGAAAGACTCTAAGTATGATATGAGAGAAAACATCATAGCTTTGTGTAAGAGAAAAGATCTTGGAAAAGGGGATGTGACAAGTGTTTAATAGTAATGAGCTCTAGGGTTAATATTCATGAGCTAGACACTAACACGCATGCGTAGCGTCAGTAGACGGTTAGAGGAACCTGAAGAGAGATACCTCCACAAGGCACAGAGGCTCTTGTGGAAGATTGAATAAACCGTAAGCAGTACCTCATCGGGCCTGAGTTCTCATTCCAGAAGACCACACCTGATAGATCTGGATACAGAGATCAGTGACAGAAAGTTACAGACAATGTGGCACTGCACTCAGGTTTTGTAAGTTATATTAACAGTGCCACATACACGGTACAGACAGAAGGTAAAGATAGTCTTTTACCTCCCCGACCGAAGTCAGGTACGTACCCATTTTTACACCTGGGTGAAGTGAGGAAGGTCGTGTAAAGTGCCTTTCCCAAGGGCACAACGTCGGGGGGCACGACGGGAATCGAACTCAGAACCTCTAGATTCTGAGCCGAATGCTCTACCAGTTACGCCTCGCCCGACGCCACATAGATACTTATTTTCACCCAATCCCACTGGAAGCCGTACGTAGAAAATGCCTTTCCCAAGGGTACTAAGTCAACAGGGCATGTTAAGTGATTCCAACCGAGGATCTCTAGGGTCTGGGCCAAACACCCTACCATTAGGTCAGGCCGACGCCACCCCTTAGATACATCCCCGGGCATCCATTTAAGAACATGTGTAGTAGTTCAGCATTACAAAACATCCCTATTCATTCTTGCTCGACAGCCTATTGTTGTGTGAGCCCAACTCAAAACCATTTAGCCTATAGCTACCTTCGAGCCTACAGCTATTTTTGTCCAACTTGTATGTTGCTTCCTCAAATTCTACCGCACACAGGCCCGTAATCAATGCTGTCAAGCCAGAAAATATAAAAAAAAAAAATAATAGAGAAGTCAGAAAAACTTAGCTTCCTTCCCAACATCTGCTTGACGATTCGGGCCACAGCTTTTGTTTTATGTAAACACGCAGGTTGTTATTGTCAACTGACACCGATCTTCTCTCTCTGATTGGTCGGTGGGAGATGTCAATCACGTGCTCAAAAGACAGTGGGTTTTCCCTGCCGCAGGCGATGTCGCAACTTAAGGAGATGTTTGCGTAGTGCACGGAGCAAGACCTAAGTCTTCTCACTTTCTTCTATTGAGAGGACGTTTTCGACGGTTCTGAAAAAAAATGAAGACGACGTTCGTCATGTCTTTACTTGGGGTAAAACTCTTGTGTCTACTGAGTCTTTGTCAAGGTAAGATCACCCTAGTTTATACGTAGTAAATAGACTGAATGGGACACGCTTACCCGGAAACAATTTTTAAGAAAATTCAAACAGTGTAGCGAAGCATTCTTGCTCATTTGCTTGTACCATCGCCACTGGTAAATTGTAATATGAATCAATGGTCCATGTAAATTGTTGATAATATATAATGTTCCCTTACTATAGAAGTGAAGCTAGTTGCCCCTTGTAGATGATAGGGTCTTCAGAGAGGCGAAATAATGCTACTACGATTTATATGAGTGTGATACATGTACATGTTACCAGCAGAGCTTTCAATGTGTTTTTCTACCTCATGTCCTTCAGAAAGTCACGCTACACGTACACGACTTTGCTTATTTGACTCAGGTGAAGACATGGGTACCTGGCGTTTAATATGGGAAGGTAAAAGGCAGTGGAAGGAGGGGGATGGGCTCTTCCTTCTTATACCATGCCCTAGACACAGTGGATAACACCCCACTGTCCCTTCGGCCACTAAAAATTTATGAGACTACTTGTCTTTGTACAAAAAAATTAGATAGAGTCTAGCTAAGCCATGTTAAGCCTACTTGGTCTAGTTAGGAATAAGTCCTACTATGAAAAGTTTAGGCTAGAACTTCGAGATTTCAAAAATGAATACTTAAAACCTTTTTTAAATTCAGTTCCTCTTTTTTTAGATATAAAGGTTTCCGCATATCTATTGTGTGAAAAACTGTTCCATTTGTAAAACATTAGAAAACAGAATAGATATCATGTTATGCTTTGTGCTAGTTCTTTGTAAAGGAAATGATTTTAAAAACTTAATCCGATGTTTTTCTATTGACAGTTCTGTCAAAAGAGGAACTGTCTTTTGTTCGCTTTGACCAAACTCAGGACCTTGCATGAGAAACAACAATAAGACGCGTTGAAACATGATCTAGCAAGAAGTTCCACGGCGTGGCAATGAAAAAGAATCAGGAACAAAAACTGCCAACTCAATAGTGGTCCCATTTTGACTCGAGAGGAACTCTGCACATATGCCATGCAACCTACATGTATTGCGAATCATACTTAAATCAGAGATATACCTAAATCTGAACTTTGGCTGCAGTACTAGGGAAAGTCGCCAAGGGGCCAAAATATAATCATTTCCAGTTTTGTCACAATTACCTAGTAAACACCAAATATAAAACCAGTTTATTGCTGGATAAGTTGAAATCTACTTCTATTTTGTAGTTTGTATTCGACCGTAGTAGGGTCATTGTATTTTCGTGGTGTTACTTAACCTACCTCTATTAAAAGATAAACGTTAACTGGATGAGAAACAACGTACGGTGCTCAGTGGGCCCACTGTAGGTGGGATTGTGTGTCATGTCTGTCTGGCTTTTGTTGTAAGTTGTGAAAACTTCAAGTTTATGCTTGACTGGTAATAGCATTGAATAGTGTAACGCCGAGCTCTCTGTTTGTTTACACTTTGTAGCACGGCTAGGAATGCGTTTCCTTGTCGGTGGTCATGGTCATGACACCAGTTGTCTTGAAGTAGCCATATCATCACTTTGCGATTGTATCTATCAACAAACTGGCAGTTTTTGTAAACAGACCTCACAAAAGACCCCTTCTCAGAAGCCAATGATTATTAAACTTTATGATTACTAAAATTGGGTTAGTAAATTGACACTGTTGACACCACACCCATAGACTGGTGGGAAGTTTGACTATGCTTGGATGATTAGCGTTTATCCTTCATTTCCCGCTCGTAATGGTATATTCTGTGACATAACGGTTTTTTTTATTCACATTTATTTGACGAGGATTTGACAAGAAGCAAAGTTGCTTATCTGAGTCTTCTCCTCTATAACGTTACAGATCATAATTAAGTGTATTACTAAGGTATTACTAAACATTTAGCCGTTGAGAATTAGACAAGCGAGTCTCACGTAACCTAGAGCTTACGATTTGCTTTTGAGATGACAGTCTGTCTCTATTATGAGAAAGGAGCAAAAAGCTTGTACATTTGTGCTCCAGGTCTCACAAATGTACAACCCCCGAAAGAAGACTGCCCCCCCCCCCCCGCCCCCTCACACACACAGTCAGACAATTAACACAAATACGCACACATGTACAGCCACAAAAATATAGTTGTATGAACTACTATGTGTTCTAGGCGATGTAAAGCATAAGGAATTGTACTTGCTGAACGCTGGTACCAGAGATATACTACATTCTTATTATCTGGGGCAGGATTCAAGCTATAGCTTTTGGGTGAGACTTCGGGACTTACCCAAATTTTCGACTGCGCAGCACCTGTTTTATGACGTCATACTCGGACGAAATGGACTCATACTTTAAAAATGTTGCATACTGTTCGATCGACCTAAATCTTTTCTTTTGTGTTTAAATCACAGTTTAAAGCTTCAGAATGTAGTCTATTAACACAGACGAACTCTCAAGCTATCTAGGTACATTTTTTTTTCTACCGTGTTTGTGACCTTTTCAAGTGACTTATAACCTCCTATCTAAAAGGCCTGCATGTGGCTGAGCACCTAATTGCAGGGACATTTGTATTCAACCCACCGACTTACCTGTCAAGTAACAATACGTCGGGGGCAAATGTCACCTACAAACATGGTGGATTTACCTTTGCCCTAAAGGTTTGAAACCCTCTTGCCTCAACCGTCAAAAATGAACCACCCCTAATATGCTATAACGCAGCAGTGACGTTACATAAGCATGTCTTTATCAACCGTATGATACACTTGCAAATGTTTCTTTAATTAAAGACAAGCCAAAAGAAATAATCAAAAAGAAATATTTAAAACCTTTTCCAACTTAGTTCCTCTTTTATTAGATGTAAAGGTTTCCGCATGTCTATTGCTGTGTGGAATATGGTTCCATTTCTAAAGCAGTCTTAGAAAAACCAATGACCATGTCAATGTATGCTATGTGCCATTTTCCGTACAGGAAATGATTTTCTTAAAGTTGATATGATATTTTTCTGTTGACAGTTCTGTCATTTGAGACAAGCCAAGTAGTGGGAGATAGGGGGGGCGTCCTTGTCAGACAGAGTAATATAGCTTGCAGAGTAAATGACGTTGATTGTATAGAAAGCATTGTCAAGTACGGGAAATGTTAGAATGCGTGTTGTCATAAAGCAATCTATTATCGCGCGCGTTGTTCAAATGTAGCCGTGCAAGAAACTAATAGTATGCTGTTATTAGATACTTGCCTCTGACTACTTACCGGCAAGCTAAACTATTCTGAGTGTCACTAACTTGTGCAAGAAGTCAGCAATATGTACTTTGAAGTAGATCGTTCTAAACTAAATTGTAGTTCATGCTCGCTTATTTAAAGATAAATGGCTAATCATTGAGGTTAAACTTCAGTGGCTAATACATGATTGTATTTTGTACCTTAATCGTGTGTTGTTATTTTCTCTATCTATTAGTTACATCTGGGACCTCAGTGGATTCCATACTTCTTGCTGACCTCTTGAATAAAGCAATCTACAAGGTCAACCCAACAACAGGGTCAAACGAAACGCTTCCGTTTGGTCCTCTGTCCAATCCCGTCGCAGTGGACTATGACGCAACTTCCGGTTACGTCTACTGGACAGATGTAGCTGAGCATAGAATCCAGAGAGCATATCTGAACGGAACAGGGATGGAAGCCATAGTCACTTCGAACGCCATTAGTAAGTTAACTTTGACTTTGATGTGGTATACTGTTCAATTCAAAAATTTACAGGCACTAAAAGTATTGCTTTTACATCCATTGCAGTGGTTAGTAATTTATAATATAATAAAGCACTATGTCTCACCTATCATGTACATATGTATAGATTCTTATTTAGTGACTTTTCTTCATTTCTTTCGGCGACTAACCGGTAAACTAAGTCTTGAGTGGACAAAAACGTCGCCAAGCGAGTAGAATAAGAAGTGCAGAAATCTTTAGAATCTGGTACATACAGCTGTCCCTAAATAACACTAAAAAAAAAAAACTAAAAAAAAACATAAAATGGAAAAAAAGTTATATTTTAAGATTTTTAAAATTTCATCTACATTTCTTTCTACCTTTAAAATCTATTCACTATTTTTTTTTTTTTTTTTGCTTTTACAGCTGCAGACGGCTTAGCCCTTGACATACCAGGAGGAAACGTCTATTGGACGGATACAGACCGCAATGCCATATCAGTGGCAAGAATGGACGGGAAACATTTCAGAAACGTTCTTTCAACGCAGCTTGACCAACCGCGAGCAATCGTCCTTGATCCAGAAAATGGGTGAGTCTTTGTTTTAACACTTTCCAGCCAAAACATACGTGTATTGAAGAATTGTCACTCCTGTAGGGAAAACAAATTTTTTATGGTGAGTTCCATAAAAGTAATTCCATGAATGAATCCAGTTGCATCAATTTGTTTTTTTGGTGACGCCTCAGGGGCGAGCCTAGTGGTATAGTTTTGTGTGCGAGTAGCTTGACTGCCAATTACTAGTGGGAAGAGAACATCCTGTATTTTCTCGAAAATACTGACTTTCTGGTTGCTGAAATATTCCCAGAAAGGTAACATGTCTAGTTAAGAAAGTATAATATACATAGTGTTCATATATGCAGATCATCATATTTTTGTTATTGTTATTGTTTTCAAACATTTTGATGGAATATGTTACTGTTGACTTAACGTTATATTGGAAATATTAAAATCAGTATTTGTCTTAATATGTTTTTAAAGTTCATATTTGTACACATTTTTCCTCTTAGTTTTTGTCAGACATAATGCCGTCATTTGTATTTTCCGATAGGTACATGTACTGGACAGACTGGGGAGCTCAGGCCAAGATAGAGCGGGCGGCTATGGACGGGACCGGAAGGGCTACACTGGTCAACGCCGAGCTATTATGGCCAAATGGACTTACTTTGGATAAATCAGGTAAGTAAAGATGTATATATGTTGTTATTAATAATATAATGTTTGTAGCGAATGTGTTATGATTTTAATGGTTTCGCGATACCCTACATATCCATTTCTTGTCTGTCAAACTTTGTTTTGAATAACAGTTTTTTTTTTCGATGATTCATTAGCCCAACGTCTGTACTGGTGTGACGGTAGAACCTACAAGATTGAAAGCTCAGACTTAAACGGCTATGATAGGCGGCTGTTCTTTTATCAACATCCACTCCATTTCTTCGGCATAGCTGTGGACGACACACACTTGTACTGGACAGCGTGGAACGTTCGGAGTATAATCAGGTAAAAAAAGTCTTCATTTGAAACTGCTGGTAATAACTAGGGACTAGTCAGAATTTAACCACTCAGTCACGCTATTACGCAGCTAACACAAAAGTTTTGGGCTGTGAATGTGCAACCATATTGCCACAGAGTACTGTTGATGTTTGTTGTAGAATTTGTTCGTAGATATCTTCGTCAAGAAGTTATGTTTTCGGCTGCGTATTTCTGTTTGACAAATAAGTACAACTGAAATGACAGTATTGGTCAAGAAATCGCAGATAGATGTTACATCTTTATGTTGATTTGGGTTGGTAAAAAAAAAGAAACAACCAGATTATGCCACCGACAGCTTTTTACGGTACTGCATTCTAATGTCATATGATATGTGATATTCTGGACAAGCTATGGTCACAATTCTCAATTGGTAAGTAGCTCGCGTAGTCGGAAAGGAGTGGAATAAGTTTGATCCCTCTAGTTACTTTTGTTGGAGCTGCAGGATGTGTTTTATTTTAGTAGCAATGTATTGTATTTTTCAGATCTTCTAAGACGAACGGAGTTCATGACTACATTGGGTCGGGCTTTAGTCGTCCAGGCGGGATCCATCTCATGAAATCAGGACAGGATCAAACAGTGTCTAACGGTAAGTTGCATTGTATTGTGAAGTAGGTGTTATCCCAAGCGCCGAGAAGTGTGCGCGAGCTGAAAATGGCTAACGGTCTGTTTTGGGGCACGGCGGGCCCCAAAAAAATCAACCCGGGACCCGGTGACAAATACAGGCGCAGTAATCTAATCGTAAAAACACCCTACTGGCAGTCCATTGGGTCAAGTTTTTGGATTCAGAGCTCTGTCGGGGCTACATCCCACCGTTGCAAATGTGATCGTATGGCAAGAATCATGCATATCTACTTTCGTCCTTCGTAGGGCCGTGAACGTCGTGTTGTATTCCAATGTATCATTCTCTTGTCTATAAATAATGGCCGAACATTTGGTGTGGTCACAGGTATACCACCTTTCTCCCATTGCCATCCCAAGTCCGAGACATGTTGCATTATCTTGTATTTTTGATTGTACATACTAAAGATATGACTTTACTGCCATTTTAGCATGCAGCAACCAGAACGGAGGATGTCAACATCTGTGCCTGGCCAGGCCTGGAGGGAGGACGTGTGCTTGTCAGAACGGCTGGAGACTCCAGGATGATGACGTCACGTGTCAACAATTAGGTAGGCATTCTTCTGTTTTGCTAGAAATGAATAGCAATAACAAGTACCAAAACAAAACTAAGGTTCTTACTCCAGCTTCTTTCCAACATGAGATGCCGTTATTTGGATCACGGCTATTTGTATAGATAACCTACGACATGTTACTGGTGGTTGATACTGACGTCAATTCTTTTTGTGTGCGCGTCATCAGTTCTTGCGGAACCAAGTATCGTCTGGATACGCCGTGACCAAGTTACGAACATAAACATTGTGGAAATGTTGCCCGGTAACAGCACAACTATTCGGGATGGCATAGG
This sequence comes from Branchiostoma floridae, assembly GCF_000003815.2. Lineage (NCBI taxonomy): Eukaryota > Metazoa > Chordata > Leptocardii > Amphioxiformes > Branchiostomatidae > Branchiostoma > Branchiostoma floridae. The sequence continues at coordinate 19,458,986 of NC_049990.1, read as the reverse complement.
ATCTACCCTAACAACAAAACATATTTTCAGGTACGATTCTACTTTTTTTTCTCATTTGGCAAAATGCATCCCTTGTAAACAGTTCTTTTTAATGTAATTTCATCTACAACGGTATACGTAGTCAACATTATGTTACAATTTTAAACTCAATATCCGTACACAAAATGATGCGCTTACCAACAAGCTTTCGATTAGTCCTCTGATCCTTATCAAATTGAAATGACCCAAAACCTAAGTCACACATCCAGACCGGAAGTTTGACGTCAACAAAGGGTCAAAGGTGCTTAGAAGTTGGTATCGGATCTCGTTTCGGTCGGAAGACTGATCGAAAGCTTGTTGGCAAGAGCTTTATTTTGTGTACGGATATAGAGTTGAAAGTTGTAACATAATATTCCCTTTTTGTTACACAAACATCTCTGTGATGAACTTTCATGTGGTGGTTGTATAAATATGAAAGTATTTTTTTTAATAGTGTCAATCCACCGTCTGCCTTGACTGCGTTGGATTTCGATGTCCGGAACCAACAGATGTTTTGGGCCAACGCTGGTCTGAAAGCTATTCATAAGGTAAAGCATTCGTCTATTGGTACGGTAAGCTTTTGTCTATTTGTCCAACAAATATGCCCATCCCAACCCTGTCTGAACGATGACAGTGGTATATTCCGTCTATCTGCTACTTTTGATTCACCAGTGACGTCATTATGTTTCCGGTTTACTTAGAGTAAGTGCAGTGGATCAGACAGATATTATGAAGGTCGGAGAGATAGACTGAAAATTCATGTTGAGTGTTTCCTTGTGTTGGAACACAGCTCAACTTTTACCCTCAAATTCCCCTTCCAGCCATAAATAAGACAAAGGATCTGGTAGTACGGTAAACTCAGTTTTGTTAGGAGGGAAAGAGAAATTTGAGAAAATTGATGGTGTAGATCTCACAACTCGAGAGACGGTGGGCGGTATCGACTTACACTCACTGTTTATCCACTGACACTTCTGACGTCACGTGTCAAACATTGTGACGAAGAAAGTGAGTCAAATACTTGATGAGGACAAATGCATTTTGCTTTAATATTTTGGATCAAAACGTTCCAAAATTGCATAATATAAGCTTTCATATTAAAAATTTCTTTGTTTCATGATTTGTCGAATTCATTAGGTCGACTTCTTGAACGACGCATCAGCAACAACAATCTTGAGAGGGACGTCATCTGCAATCCAAGGCCTGGCTGTTGATTGGCTGAACCAGAACCTGTACTACACCGACGCGTACTACAACTGGATCGGGCTCTTCAACACCAACTCCTCCCATCGTCACGTGGTCGTGCAAACGGGTTTGGATAGGCCACAGGGCATCGCTGTACATCCAAGTAGAGGGTATGATAGATTATGTATTGTTTAAAATGCTAATGTTATGAACGATTATAGACGTCTGTGGCAAACATAAAATCATTTTTTCTTCACAGATAATACGTAAATGGTAAAGGCAAAGGCAGTTTGATAGCTTTTGGGGCCTACATGTAGGTGCAGTGGACTGTTATCAATTGTATGTATTCTTAGGGCATGGTGTTGGAAGGCGGAGCCTAACCTTCTCCTTCCACCGCCTTTTGCCCCCTAACCGAAGTCAGGTACCCATTTGCACACATACACAGTGAGTGAGTGAGTGAGTGAGTGAGTGAGTGAGTGAGTGAGTGAGTGAGTGAGTGAGTGAGTGTGAGTGAGTGAGTGAGTGAGTGAGTGAGTGTGAGTGAGTGAGTGAGTGAGTGAGTGAGTGTGAGTGAGTGAGTGAGTGAGTGAGTGAGTCCGTCCGTCCGTCCGTCCGTCCGTCAGTCAGTCAGTCAGTCAGTCAGTCAGTCAGTCAGTCAGTCAGTCAGTCAGTCAGTCAGTCAGTGGTGAAACAAAATGTTTTTCACAAGGGGCCAACAGTCCCTCCGGGTTCTGGGCCAGACACCATAACCATGACACCACCAAAATAACTTGTTTTTAACGAAATATATTTTCTAAGTATCAAACGAGGTAGTTTATGTTCGTATTTACCTTTCAGGCAGATGTTCTGGAGTGACTGGGGTCTTGAACCAAAGATCGAGCGAGCGACGCTGTCCGGTCAGGCCAGGACGGTACTGGTCAGCAACAACATCCAACGTCCTCATGGGATGGTCATCGACTATGTCAGAAACAGGTACAGCAATCCACTTTTTAAATATACTATCGCAACCCGAAAGCCTTGGTGCCATCATAGTAAGAATAGGGGAGAGTATGAGAGCCACGACAAACTATTACAGCACTCAGGCTAGCAACAATGACAAACTATCATGTGTTGTTGATAAAGATCACATAATGAATCGCGCTATGCTACTAGTATAACATCATCCGGCTCTGTCACAGCTATTCAAAACTTTGGACTATTCTGTACGAGCAAAGATCGCTAAATGCTAACTGTATTTCCTCGCCAGGCTGTACTGGGCCGACAGCGGAGTTGACATCATTGGTTCCCTAGACCTGGATAGCGGAACCCAGAGTGTTTACCGCTACTCCCCGGGCACAAGTTTCTTCGACATTGCGTTTGATGGGGTACGTATATCATCTCGATTTATCTACACTATTTATGCTGAAAGTTACGCGTCAAAACTTCGACAGAAGATATTTTCACGATGACCAAAGGTCGACGGTTTTTGTTATGTGAATGAGGCAGTTTGACAATTTGACCGACATTCATAATCCTTCTTCTACATGAATCGTTACCCATACTGGATAAAAGCATCTTTATCTACAACCAGGATCTATGTAAAATCATCAGCCTGCGTTTTGGTAACCGTCTGTTACCTTCCTCGTTGAAGTTCTGTGTGGTACTATCCCACACTGCAACTAAGGTGGCGCTGCTAACAATGCGGTTCCAAACGTAAAAAACTGCCATATATGCGGTTCCAAACGTATCGTGTTGTCATATGTTTAGTATAGCCATGAGAGAGGTGACAGATGGTCACCGAAACGTCGATTGTCGATTGTATATGGATCCTGATTGTTAAAAAAGAACATTCAAGTTAGCCAATGATTTTTAAACGTGATGAAATTATTTACAGCCGAGACTCCACTTGTTTTGTTCTTATACATTTTGACTATGTTCGTTTCATTTCTGCATTGTCACGCTTTTCCTCCACCGTATAGATCGGCATTTTGGCTACAGATCAGAGCGGAAACGAGCTGCATGTGATAGTTGAGGGAGAGGATGTCATCGAGGCGCAGCTCCCTGCCGAGCCACACGGTGTAGGATTCTATCACGAGAGCAGGCAACAGTGGCAACAAAGTAAAATTTGTATATTTATAAGCTTTCTCACACTTCCGACATGGTATCAAACACAGTATCGACCATTGACTCAATTTGCAGAACAATGTGCAGACGTTGTTTGTTTTTGTCCCAAGGGCCATCACATTCGATGTGTTACCCACAATTCCTATCGCTGCACATGCGTACTTGGAAGCATGAAAGAGCTGATTTTATTTGTGCTGTATAAAATAAACTATACCGCTCTTATTCTACATGTTAGACTAGGATAAAATGAAATAACAAAAACCGTTTTTTTTTCAATGGGTTTGTACAATATAAGGCCATTTTACAATTTTTGTAACAATACATACAACACGATCCAAATCTAAAGGGGAAAATCTAATTTATTCCCCTTTTTTCGTCTTGAATATTGAAATATCAAGACGACAAAACTTAAAATCAAAGCCTTTTAGACTGTGATATCAAAAATTAAAGACACAGAAAAATTTAAAAAGTGAACTCTAGAGGCTTAGATCTCTGGGGTAACGAGGGAACTCCCCTCGTGTGACTGCCACAAAATCAAAAGGACAGCCATTGAGACTTAGATCTATGGGGTTAACGAGGAAACTCCCCTCGCCTTAACGTCAACAACCACTACGCGAGGGGACTCCCCTCGTCAAATCCGCGGTAGGAGTTCCAGCACGAGGGGACTCCCCTCGTAGTCCTACATAAGGGCACGCTGGCTGTCTTCAGGTCCTACACGAGGGAACTCCCCTCGCAAAGGCCGACACAAGGGGCACGCTGTCTCCAGTTCCAGCACGAGGGGACTCCCCTCGCAAGTCCTACATACTAGGGGCACGCTGGCTGTCTTCAGGTACTACACGAGGGAACTCCCCTCGCCAAGGCCGACACAAGGGGCACTCTGTCTCCACGAGAGGGCAAGTCCGACACCACAGTGGTGTTCCTCCATCAAGTCCGACACCAGAGGAAGTTCAAGTCCGGCACTTTGGAGTTTCTCACCCGACCTGACACATGGGGACACGGGCCCGTCCTGACGTGAACAAGGTGAGGTACGATATACAGTTTTACTTATATGACACACCCACAACAAAGTGAACTTTTGATCAGTGTATTATAGTCCATTACACTCAGGTCATCGACAATAAGTATGCAAGAAGAGTTCTATATTACATGTCATATATTCCAGACGCTCCTATGAATATAAATAAATGAACATGATAAAGCCATAGTTACTATTCCATGGTTACACGTGACTAGATCTCTGCCCAAAACATAGCTTAAACGAAAATAAATATGATAAATTCATTTAACGGTTTCCTTTTCCCTTTGAGATGATATAGACAGTTTCACTTACAGTATATGATATCCAAACCAAGCACAGGTCTATCGATATTTACAATTCAAAAGGTACTTCATTTAAACTGTTTTTTCAATTCTGCACGTATCCGTTATGCTACTATCTACAAGAAAAGCATCATGGTATGTTTGATGGCACTGATACTATGAAATACAAAAGCACGAACAATTGGCTACTGAATAACAGAAAATAAAGACCATGCAATACATTTTGGCTAAGATTTAAAGAAATGAGACTTTAACAGCAGAGCGGTGAGGTCTCAATCTAGCTACTCGACCACGTCATCTTCCGCCTGCACGGGCACCACGAGAGCGTCCTCGGCCTTTATTTCCACCTACAAGCTTCCTCTCCCCCACAGTTGATCTTTAGACGGCGATCTAAGTAATGACAATTGCATCATATTTACAATTTTACAACATGACATGATGTCATCCTCATTACAACAAAAGAAAGTCTATTAGTAATAACCATACAGAAATTTAACTAGGCAGGTCTGTGAACCCATCCAATATGTAGTATATTTTGGAGCACAACTTTTCACCTCGACACTTTCGAGCTCCTCTTCCAACAGACGGTCAAGCTCTTTACAGATGCCTGTCTCTGCCCCGTCTCTATTTTTGAGCGTCGTATAGGTCGCACATCTCCGCTGAGCCAGGAAGTATTTCGAGGTGCTGTTTCGGTGTTGTTGTCTTCACGTGTCCCTGTCTTTCGGCGACTTCACTGAACAGATGATCTGAGTTGAGAAGGAATAACATTATTTTAATACTTCATACATTAATAAAAGAGATAACGTGAGCGTGTGTGCTTGTATGATCCAAAGGGCAACGAAAATAACCATGCAGTCCTGTGAATCAGTTGCGCCCTGCATCTCTATACTTTTGACCATTGCCAGTTTCTAAAACATTTTCACATTGCATCGTTCCAGACCCACATAGGATATATTGACATAATTAAATGAATAACAATTACGCGCCAATCGATTTCCGCTGCCACGGTTTATACTGAAAAAGGCAATGCAAAGAAAAGTGTGTTTGCAGTACTGCTACTGGGGAAATGTGCTTTTGAAAATACAGTCGACGACTAAACGCATGTTATTTATTGGACCTAATCTTAGCCTACTTTCACCGATTTTTTTAAATTTTCGAAGCACATGTATTTCACAATTGGTTTGGTGCGTCAGCATGTTGTTTGACATGTCGTTAGGTCGTACCTGCGAGATAACGCACGTTGTTTCGTTTACACGGTAACCTTTTAATAACTAAACAAGAGTCCGTTTTGTGTAAAAAAAAAGGAATAGAAAGGAAAGGAAAACTTTGTTTGCAAATCATAGACGATAAGGGAGTGAGCAATACTTAGACGTACGTCCTCCAATGCAGGCACAGTGATTTTGAAATAACGTCATCAACATAATAACGAGGCAACCACAGAGGAGTGCTCAGATGGCCAAAAGAAACGTTAACAAAGTTGACATTGAACGTCGAAATAACAAATACCCACATACAAAATGTCATTACAATCCATTTAAAGGCTCAAAGTTATGCTGGCCACAAATATCCGTAAACAGACACACACTGACACAGATACACTCTCTAAGCAGATATAGAAGTAGTCGGAAATGTGACTGGCGAAGAGTGGAGAGTAACACAAATGGCGTGATGTGTGAGTGAGTTGCGCCCCTTTTCTGCGCCTGGTAAATAATAAATCTAAAAGTGAAAGGCCCTGTCGGGGCGTTCTCCCGTCATCCTTTATACTATTCAACCCCCTATTTGCGGTTACATGTTTGGTTGTCGTCATAACATATTTATCGTTCCCGAAAACTGATCTACCGGGTGCTTATTTTGAATGTGACCATAGCATAAGGAAGTTACCTGCTAAGAGATGCACATGGTTTTGTTTGTCCTTATTTCTAACATGGGCAGGCCAGTGGGTACTAGTAATTTGGAAGCGAATATGAAAAAGCCAAACCGTAACTTTTCAAACTCCCCGATTTCAGGTTTGCTATGCCAATCGCCATCCTTCTATCATTTGAAACTCACATATTCAGCATACAGTGGCCGGCGGTAAGGGAGCTTGAAAACGTTTTTCTTAAGGTCTCGCCTTTCCACGTCTGCTCGAAGCTTACCGTTTCGCGTGGCAGTGCCAATTTGTTTGACAGACGAACGTGCGATTTTGTTTTAGGAATCTGTTTGGAAATTACAAAACCAACTCCCTTCTGGACAATTAATGTCGACCTCACAAATCTGAGGTTCACTTCCTCTATATATAAAATAACTCTGCTGTACCTTGGCTGTACCAACGTAAGCTTTTGCTTCTGCTAATGTTTTGTTTTGCAACCTTCACAAATAACACATGTACTACGTAGATCATGGGTTACAGAAGGTAATACGGAACGTGGATAAATACCGTTCCATTCTTATGTACTGGTGGTAGCCTTCTTCGCAGACCCTAGCAGTTCTCTCGTATATTTTTTGGGAAAGAAACAGGTTTTCACTTTGAGCCAGCGATGCGCAGTGACTGGACTCCCGACTCAAACACATGTGAAATGGTACACCCCGCCGGCCACAAGAACGTAGTAGAAGCGAAAACACGACCTAAAAATATATAAACCAGGCACTAATTAAACGCCAATGCCCGTGAAAATACTCTCCACGTAGATTTTGGTGGTGAAATTGCGGCTGAGCTCTGTTTGTCGAGTACGTAAATTTAGGTCACGAAGGAGAAACCTTGCCATTGTGCGGACAGACTACTCTCCAAGCAGAGGTTAGTAGTTTTTATCGGGCTTTCTATTTTATACTGGCAAAGTTGAAACCTATATAAACGGGTTTGGGCGGGCGGACCTCAAGAAACAATACAAAATAGAAATATCCCGTCCCTCGGATAGGACGTTAAATGGAGGCCCCGTGTCAGGGGAGAGTCACACCCCGGCACGTAAAAGTACCCGCCACAATTATCTAATAGAGTAGGGGACCTTCCCGGTGTGAGTGGATCAAACCATTCCGGCAAAATGGGGTAGGGAATTTCCCAAGCAGCCTCGTATCCCTACTTTGCCTATTGCACTATTGAATCAGTTAGTCGAACTTGTTCTGACTTAGGGAGAAGAGATGCCGCCACAGTGAGCATAGTTCAGTGCCTAGAAGTGATCGATGGCCTTGCACTGCGCAAAGTCGTTAAAAAAGGCCCGACAAAAATGACTAAAAAACGGTTAAAACCAGCCGGAGTCTAACCATTTATCGAGTCGAAATAAAGGCACAAACAAACAAACCTCTGCTTGGAGAGTACAGACCGGCTGCCCGGAGCGCAAGCGAAAAATTTTATCAGATTTTAAGAGGCCAATGTTTGGGCTAGATGAAAGTATTTTGATCAACAACCGACCCGATTTTCTGGTAATATCTGCTTGATGAATACTGGCTCTTTATGCCATATTTGGCCATGGATAATTTCCGCCGTTTCGTCACCGTAACATCTGCTTGGAGACTATAAAACACCCACATGGAGATGTGATAAACAGAGCAGCCAGGAGTGAGATGTTTATCTTCGAAACTCAACCATGACAGGGAAAGGTCGGAAATAGACACACGGCAGGTCCGCGGGAGAGACTTGCGTTCATTCACACAGTTCGGAGAATATATATAATAATTTTTATGTGTTGAATTGTGTTGATCTGTTACTATTTGATCCATATTCGACTGTCGTGCCTGACAGACAGAATGACAGAAGGATGATGTGTAGTTCGGAGGGGAGAGGGGTCTTTTGAGTACAGTAATCATCAAGTTTAATAGCTTAGAAATCAAGCTGATTTATACCAAGAGAATGCGGTCCACATTGTTTAGATATTATTAAGTCAAGTTTTCTTTTCGTCGCCTTCTTATTAAGCAGAAAAGCTGGAGTCTGCCAGACAACTAAAACTAGTAAAAGACCTAAACATTCCTCTATTTTGTACCGTTTTCTTGATATCTATCAGGGTCTAACGGGGTCTAACGTTTTTATCGGGCTTTCTATTTTGTACCCTTTTGTTGAAGCCTCGCAGCCGCGGAGCCTGACCTCTGCTTGGAGCGTGTGTGTCAGGGCGCTGTTAGGTTGCTGTAGAGATTCCTTTGAGGCATGTTGGCCCGAGAGCCGAGGGGGTGTAGCTTGAATCGATGAATTTGAATGAATGAATTTATTACTCAACAATCGCACAACGAAGGTACAATGCCTGACAATCAATAACAACTAATAGCTATATAGACAATAGTGCTAAGAGGCTACATACAAACAACAACAAAATATTATCGATAAAAGTATAGTTATGTTTGAGTAATCTGGTCTCGCATTTGGAATACATTATCACTGCGGAGGATAAGACTAGAGGAGTCGGGCTGTATAGGCCCTGGAAACAGCCTGAACACTTTTGATACACAGAGAAAGTGATTGATGAATACCAGATGATTCAACAGCCGCATATGACACAGTGCTTATGTTACACGCAGAAACTTCCACCGACCACTTCAGTTGACCACTTCAGCTCAGGCTTTAGGCTTTATCACATAAAGATGCCGGTTGAATTGAAAGAAGTACACATAGTGCTCAGGATTTGGAGAGTCAGCCCTGGTTGTGCGTACTGAACTGCCAACCGATAGATAAATAAAATAAGCAACAAAAAAGGGACTGAAATAAACAATTCATGAAAAGCTTCTTATCTCCCAGCTACGAGAGGGAGAGAGAATCGCAAATGCACTCTACAGTCACTTGCTTTAGACTTAGAGTAGAGTATAGTGGTTTCAGCCGGGGCTGTTCTTCCATAATTGTACGGGATGTGTGCGTCGCCGCATGTGAGCGTTCCATGTGTTTCTTTGTGCCGTCGCCAGCTTACCGGGAAACTCTCAAGATGCACCTAACGGTTACCGGGCAACAATAGAAATACTGGTTGATTACAGAAAGGGTCCGGAAAATGTTGCTCGGATTATGGGCAAAAATAGGCCTCGGAATGGGTTCTTGACAAAGGGACCGAACCATCAGATAATGACAACCTGCTGCGCTCATGAACCGCCCCCGTCAGCTTTGGAATGTACTTCCCTTGAGCTAAGTTACCTACTCTCCAAGCAGAGGTTGGT